>NC_142950.1:4950244-4957744 GCF_046866305.1 Octopus bimaculoides
ATGATGATGATGATGGCGACGACAACGACGACGACGACGATGATGATGATGATGATGATGATGATGATGATGATGATGATAATTATCCCAAGTCGGACTTGATCAAACGTATATCCAACCGTTATCATCCTTTCTTTTTTTAAGGGTGTGGCTAGGGTATGACTATATTTTGATACATCCTTTAAAATCATTCCAGTAATCGTTTAAAGATCTTGGCGGAACGAAACGAAACGAAACGAAAGGCCGATGGCTGTCATTGAGAAAGTCTAATTCGGTGGTAACAAGTAAAACAAAATGGCGGCTGGAACAGCGTGATACAGGAAGCTGAATATGAAGACGTTAACAGAGTGAAAATAGACAGTAGCAAATAGACTGCAAACTGAAAGCGGTCTGTGTTTGTGATGGTGAGTGAGGGCGCTAAGAATGTGGCCCGAGTGCCAAGGGGGTAGCAGCTTGAAAAGGTTTAGGAACTACTGCGGTATAGTGCGATTTGAGGGATGTTTAGCTCTTATTTTTTGTGAATTGTGGAACAACGTAACTGTGCAGTATGGTGGAAAGCTGTTGTAGAAAACACTGACACAGTAAATAGCGGCCGCGTGAAAGTGGAAATATATCAAAAAGCGGTGGAAAATGTGGTATGATAGAAAGTGCGATGTAGACATCGTAATGCGAACGTCACCATCTCTCGTCCCGCCTTATGCGATGATGTAACACGGCGTGATGGTATGTTGTGATGTAATACGGTGTAATACGGATGGTGTGGCGTGACTTAATGGATGTAATACAATGTAATGGACACACTGTGGTGTTATGTAGTGGTGCATTGCTGTGTGACATAGAGAAGTAACGCAGTGTAGTATGTGTTGTGAGATGATGTAACGCAGCGTAAAGTCGACAGTGTTACGTGCATAGGGAACAAGGTGTAGTTTTAGGAAGTGATGTAACACAGGGCAATGTTGATGTAGAGTTATGTAGAGACGTAACACGTTGGGATGTAGACGGTATGTTGTTTTGTGATGATGTAACACAGAGTAACAATGATGTAACGCAATGCACTGTAGACAGTGTTACGTGCATAGGAAACACCGTGTAGTTTTAGGAAGTGATGTAACACAAGGCAATGTTGATACCGTTGAATGATGTTAATAAATGGGTTAGGGTTACAGGAGTTGTTCTCATTGTTGCCTTTGACTCTGTTTTATATTTGCAGATCAGATCTAATGGAAAACATCTGTGATCAAAGTTCTTTCAAGGATGACCATCGCAAATTATTATCATTTTATGTTTGACTTTTGCTTTGCATTTGTACAAGTTGGCTCCAAGTCTCACCCAGAGACCTCAAGAGACAACAAGTTAGAAGTTCATGTTGGTATTATGCCTAGGGTGCCATGTATTTGGTTTTGTACATAGTGTTGTTCTAGAGAATGTTTAAGAAACCAAAAGAAAATTATGCGGTTGTTTTAAAATTTGAGATTACATAGACAGTATTTTACGTAGGATATGAGCAGTTCCCATGAGCACTGTCTTTTGAATTCCTGCCATTTTCGGGCTTCCTGGCATTTGCGCTAGGTAACAATCAGCCCCTTTTGCTATCATTCCTAGGACACCTATGACAACAGGTATTGTTTTATTATTATTATTATTATTATTATTATTATTATTATTATTATTGTCATAATTATTGTAAATCGGATACTTCTCACGTCCGTGTGTCTTTCCAGTTTTAAGACGGTGGAGCAATGGTTCTCAAAGTGGGTGGAACTGTCCCTTTGGAGGGGTGGAAAAAATCCAGGTGGGAGGTTGAAGAAAAGTGGGGACGATAATGGGATGACCAAAATGGGGTCAATGAATGTAAAAAAGAAAAGAATAATCCAAATGAAGGGTCGATTGGGTTAAGTTTTATTTGTGAAATACAGATCTTTTCAATTTGCTGCAGAAAGTGGTCTGTGTTTGTGATGGTAAGAGAAGGGCAGTAGGAATGTGGCCCGAGTGGCCCGAGTGCTAAGAGGCAGCAGCTTGAAAAAGTTTGGGAATCACTGAGGTAATGTGTGATTTAAGGGCGATTTGGCTACTACTTCTTGCGAGTGGTGTGACCATGTAAGTGAGTAGTATGGTGGAAAGCTGGGGGAGAAAACATTGACACAGTAAATGGTGGCTGTGTGAATGGTGAAATATTTTTAAAAATTTGTAGAATATAGTTTGACAGAAAGTGTAATGTAAAACACCGCGATGCAGACGTCGTCAGTTCTCATTTCTCCCTAATATTTCCAAACCACGCAGTATCTGCTCGCATCATGTGTTAAACCTAAAAAGCAAAGGTAAAGGATACCTTCTCGAGTCACACTGACTCATAAGGGCCGGTTCCCTGCTACAGTATAGGGTAAAGACCCCTTTCGGTCATGCATGACCATGAGATTGCACCTAGAAAGTTCCCCTTCGAGGTACAGGTTTGGATAAGGTTGCTATGGAAGACCAGCAGTCGCCCAAGAATGCCAGCTTCTTTTCTCCATGCCACTGATGTTATCCAAGAGAAAAGCAAAGGGGCCGGATACAGCTTGGCACCTGTGACGTCGCAACTCATTTCTACAGCTGAGTGAAACTGGAGCAACGTGAAATAAAGTGTCTTGCTCAAAATACAACACACAGCCCAGTCCGGGAATTGAACTCACTACTTCATGATTATGAGCTTGACGCTCTAACCACTAAGCCACGTGCCTTCCTGGATGTGATATAAAGAGGCATTAAAATACAAGCAGCAGTTTTGGAGTCATGAGGGGCAGTGTAGAATTCACAGTGTGGTGTTCATCGTGGGGTAGTCAGTTTGGTGTAAAACTCTAAGACTAATAGTGTAAAATTAAGAGGACAGTATATGAGACATGATGTTGCACAAAGTAGAGGACCGATACGTTATTTTCTTAAGCCATTCGCTCTCTGTGGAACCTAAACCATCGACGGCTTTTCTCCACTGTTCTCGACTCAGTGCTGTCAGGGCCACTCTTTTAGTATGGGGTGAGGTGTTTCGTTGAGCAAAAAATCCTTCCTCTCCCAGATCTGGTTAGCTTTGAATTTGATCTTTCTGTAATTTTGCTGTTTTTTCTAAGTAGGAGTGTTGGCCCCAAGCAAGCCTATTTTTATCTCTGAGAAGTGGTCCATATTTTTGTTGCCTCTATCTTTTGACCAGTCAAGTATGGGAACCCTACCAGGAGCTTGCACATCGCTTCAAAAATTGCTGGCTCAGTGACAAAATTTGAAACTATTCCTGCAGCATTTATATCATCTATCTCGGAGAGTTATCGAGGTCCGTGGGCTCGGCCTTGCCCCTAGGCCGAACGAAGAAAACTGGCCAAAAAGACCGATAGCTCTCAGGGTCATTAAGACACTCAAGCCAGCACAATGCAATAAGGACTGGACCTTGTGTTAGATGGCGGACTGAGGATATACAAAAAGACACTGAGATGTGATAAGCTGGAACAGTGTGATACGGGCAATGTGCTGCAATATGGTCGATGTTGTCTAATATGGCGAGACAGTATAAATATAGACAGATTGGTATGATGTGGTGGCAAGAGGGGGGAAATGAATTATTGGACGATAGACAAAGCAATGTAGCCAGCGTTGAGTAATATGCTGACTTTTATCTTCTGTTTGTTTCCAGTCATTTGTCTGTGGTCATGCTGGAGCACCGTCTTGAAAACTCTTTTGTTCCACGAATCGACCCCAGAACTTTATTATTTCCTTAAAAGCCTGGAGCTTATTCTATCAGTCTCTTTGGCCGGCTTTCTTCGCTGGGCCTAAGGGCAAGGCAGAGCCCACGGACCTTGATAACTCTCCGAAATAGATGATATAAATGTTGCGGGAATAGTTTCAAATTTTGTCACTGGGCCAGCAATTTTTGAAAGGGGGAAGGCGGTGAGCTGGCAGAAACGTTAGCACTCCGGGCGAAATGCTTAGCGGTATTTGTCTGTCTTTACGTTCAGAGTTCAAATTCCGCCGAGGTCGACTTTGCCTTTCATCCTTTCGGGGTCGATAAATTAAGTACCAGTCACGCACTGGGGTAGATGTAATCGACTTAATCCCTTTGTCTGTCTTTGTTTGTCTCCTCTATGTTAAGCTCCCTGTGGGCAATAAAGAAATAAGAAACGTTACCACGCCGGGCGAAATGCTTAGCAGTATTTCGTCTGTCTTTACGTTCTGAGTTCAAATTCCGCCGAGGTCGACTTTGCCTTTCATTCTTTCGGGGTCGATAAAATAAATACCAGTTGTGTACTGGGGTCGATCTAATCGACTGGTTCCCTTCCCCAAAATTTCGGGCATCGTGCCAAGAGTAGAAAAATAGAAAAGAATTTTTGAAGGGAGGGGTAGGTCAATAACATCGATTCCAATACTCAGCGGGTACTTATTTTATAGGCCTTGGAAGGGTGAAAGACAAAGTTAACCACGAAGAAATTTGAGCTAAGAACCTAAAGACGGACTAAATACCGCTAAGTATTTTTTCCTGCACGCTAACGGTCCGGCTAAATCGCCGCCTTAAACTGTTGCAGGAATGACATGAGCTGGAGATGAGATTCAGAGGGATCGATGGTCTGGGGATGAAGGGTCGGGCGTAGTGGCCAGTGCGCGGAGAGGAGAAGGTATTGAACACGCCAGAGACGATGAAAGATGGACAGATGAGTGGGTCGGTGGGGGCTGCACGAATGATTGCGGCACGTAACCAATCAGCTCCACGGGCCAGGGATCATTATAGAAGGTGAGCGACAGAGAGAGACAAAGAGACTGAGAGAGAGAAAGGGAGAGAGTCTGAGAGAGAGGCTAGAAAGTGTTCATTAATGCTGGGGACGGGTCAGTCAGCCAAGTGACCTTTAGCTGGATGCGATCCAGGATGTGCATCCCGTGTGCATAGCAATAGCACCGTCCCAGATGACGGGGGGGGGAGTGCTCCATTGTGGCACTCACTCGAGCACTAGCATACCAGCAATTGCAGACGTCTTGAATGCTGAATTAACTTCTGTCCCATGGATAACAGATTTATTGTTTGGAAGAAACTTAAGATCGTATAATATGAGATTGTGTAATGTAGACAATACGATGTCACATGGCGAATAAGAGGAATTATGACATCGAGGCATAATGTAAATTTATATCGCGGACTTCTCACTATATCGCGGACTTCTCACTATATCGCGGGCTTCTGCGGCCGACAGGTATTTATTCTTCTTTTAGATTTAAATATTTCTGTGGGAGGTTCTAGAACGTAACACCGGTAATAGTCAAGGATTACTGAAGAGTAAATACTGGACTTTAAAACGATCAAAAGTACTGGCGGCCGGTTTGTGGGACTTGACCCTCCAAAGGGGGTACCCAGCACAAGGCCCGAAATTTTGGGGGTCAGCCGATTGGATCGATCCCAGTACGTAACCGATATTTAATTTATCGACCCCGAAAGGATGAAAGGCAAAGTCGACCTCGGCAGAATTTGAACTCAGAACGTAAAGACAGACGAAATACCGCTAAGGATTTCGCCCGTCGTGCTGACGATTTTGCCAGCTCACCACCGGATGGCCTACAGGTCATTTGATAGATTACGCTAAGGTATAGAACTGAGCAAATTATCAACAAAAGATCGGGTGTAATACATACGCTTATAAGGAAACAAAAATCAGATTTCGATATCGATTACATCAGTGCATTATCGTCTCGTGAACCCTACGTCAGATATAACGCAACCCTCTCCCCACCTCTCTCCCCACCTCTCTCCCCACCTCTCTCTCTCTCTCTCTCTCTCTCATTCTTTTCAGCTATGTCTGTCTGTGGGTTGCTCCTGCCCCCTTCTCCACCCTCTCTCTCTCTTTCTCTCTCTTGTTTTCTGTCTCTCTCTTGTTTTCTGTCTCTCTCTCTACGGCACCGTTGTCTCTTTCCCACCCCCGTCGTCCACCCCTAACTTGACATATTTGGTAACAGATGCATATCATATGAGTTATAGATCGTGTGCACGCCACCCACGTACATCATGTCAACTCTTCCTGCCCAGTTTTCTCTATCTTCTCTCTCTCTCTCTCTCTCTCTCTCTCTCTCTCTCCTCTCTCTCTCTCTCTCTTTTTTTTTTATGTATACACATATGCACACACACGCACACATACACACATACACATATGTATATATATATATATATATATATATATATATATATATATATATACATATATACATACACATATCAATACATATATATATATATATATATATATATATATATACAGACACACTACAAAGAAACATAGATATCGTCGTTGTGGCACTCCGTCGGTTACGACGACGAGGGTCCCAGTTGATCCGATCGACGGAACAGCCTGCTCGTGAAACTAACGTGCAAGTGGCTGACCACTCCACAGATACGTGTACCCTTAATGTAGTTCTCGGGGATATTCAGCGTGACACAGAATGTGACATGGCCGGCCCTTTCAAATACAGGTACAACAGAAACAGGAAGAGTGAGAAAAAGTTGTGGTGAGCGAGTGCAGCAGGGTTCGCCACTATCCCCTGCCGGAGCTTCTTGGAGCTTTAGATGTTTTCGCTCAATAAGCACTCTCAACGCCCGGTTTGGAAATCGAAACCGCGAGCCTATGACCACAGGGCCATTGTGCCTCCACTTTCTTTATATTTATATATATATATAAATATATATATATATATATATATATATATATATATATATATATATATATATATATATATATATATAAACACGCACATATATAGATACACGTGTCAATGTATATACACACACACACACACTACAAAGACACATGAATATATATACATGTACATGGATATACACACACACAGACAAACATACACGCACGCGCACACAATCAGTGTAATATACCAAAAAGTGTCTTCTGACCAATGCCTTGGGAGTGGATTTAGTAGACAGAAACTGAAAGAAGCCCGTCGTGTATATAGATATATGTGTGTGTGCGTGTGTGCGTGTGTGTGCGTGGGTGTGTGGGTGTGTGTATGGATTTATATGTATGTGTGTCTAACTTTCTAACTATTGATCAATCTATCGGTTAATCTATCTATGTATAATTGTTAAACAGGAACTTCAAGGCAAGGCAAGCCTCTCAAGTCATATACAATATTATTACAGGAAGAAATTCAAAGTCTTACAGTTGTTTCCGGTATACCCTCGAGTATACCCTCATCAGAGACAAATTGGGGAGGTTTCTATAACTTTGGAAATTTGAACTATGAACTTTTATGCCTCTTTTCTTCTTCTCTCTCTTTCCATCTCCTTATTCTTTTACTCCCTTCCTCTATGTTACAATCTTACTGATATATACCATTCTCATTTTCCTCATTTTTCCCCAATTTGTCTCTGATGAGGGAATATCTCATACTCGAGGATATCCCAGAAACAGATGTAAAACTTTGAATTTCTTCCTGTAATAATATTGTATATGACTTGAGATGTTTGCCTTGCCTTAATGTTTGACGTATGGA
>NC_142950.1:4990244-4992744 GCF_046866305.1 Octopus bimaculoides
ATCTACAGCAATATCTCTCAATATCACTAATACACACACACACACACACACACACACACACACACACACACACACACACACACACACACACACACACACACACACACATACATATATTTATATAACGATATATATATGTACATATATATACATATATATATATAACTATATATGTATATATATATATAACTATACATATAACGATATATATATATATATATATATATATATATATATATATATATATATATATATATAATACAAAGAATATATATACATGTATACACACATATATGTACATACTTACATCTACATGTGTATATACATGCATATCAGGGTACAGGACGTTAGAACAATAAACTACAGACAACGGAACGAACACATAGGAAAACGGAAAGCCACTTGGAATATCCCTTCATCAGCTGTCTCTATTCTATCTAGACGTTTCGAAGACATATCAAAGAACTCTTCTACCCTTGTTTATATTTTAATTGCCGGCTATTCTGAAGGGGAATCCAGGTCGTAGACCCAATGAACGTCAATGTAAGACATGCCTGACCGGATAAGATTTTGCACGGCAACAGACACGAGTGTGAGTACTAACAACGGATGTAACGCAAGTAAGAGGATTCTTGATTCTGCGCAGAAAGAATTTGAAATGAAAATAATCAGCGTTCGATGCTCGGAGACATTGAAGAAATCTGAAGAATTGATAGATCCTTTCTTTGAGACATGGCAGAATCGTTGGCGCGTCAGGCAAAATGTTTAGCAGCGTCGCGTCCGTCTTGAGATAGAATTCCGCCGGGGTTGACTTTGCCTTTCATCCTCTCGGGATCGATAAATTAAATACCAGTTGCGTACTGGGGTCGATCTAATCGACTAGTTCTCTTGCCCCAAATTTCAGGCCTTGTGTCTTTAGTAGAAAGGATTATTGTTGTTGTTGGTTAGCCTGGAGTCCTGAATTGAGCAAATCAATGATTAAATGTATTTTCATCACTACACCATCCGATTTTGTCCTTGTTATTATTTTGTTAATAGCTGTTGGTAGATCGATAAAATCGATATACAATTACGGTGGGGAATTAACAGAATCATCATAAAAACAAAAAACGAAACCTCACTCCAGTATATAACAGAATCGGTAAGCTAGTCTTGGAGCATTTACTCGGATATTCTTTTATTGCTTCAGTCTTTTGGTAATTTTTGTTTCATTGACCCGAAAGGATGAAAAATAAATTTGACTTCGATGAGATTTGAACTCCAGACGAAAAGTGTTGGAACAAATATTCAGTCTGTTACTCTAGCGACTCTGCCATTTTGACAGATTGAAGAAATCTGTTATTGAAAAACTAAATTATCTAATATGTATTTTCTATATTTATATGAGATAGGGATGTTGTGATTTTTATGGATATTTGACTGCTCTTTCTAATAGATCAATCCCGATCTAGTAAACCTAGGATTAAAAATGTTCCAGCCATGACCATCCTGCCTTTTAGTATACCTAGCATAATATTCCCTAATGTTTGTCCCTCAGCAAAGTCGTAAAGTTTGTTTTGGCGAAGATTTGGGTGTTATTTCTAGCGACAGCGTAAAGGTTCCGTTGTTGGCGCATGGTGATGTTACATTGCTGTCGCCGACGTTTTACTAATTGTCTCGTTCAAACACAGTGTATCAAGGACTACATCATCTAATGTAAAATTACTCCTCATTTAGACATAGTATATAACAGACTACGCTGTCTAATATAGCCTTCCTATTTTTTAAAAAAAAACAGAAAGAAACAGTAAAACGAAAAAAGAAAAAGAAATAGGCCATGCTTTGATTGAACATATGACTTCTATTTCTAGCAGAGCAACCAACCACATAGAAGATTCTTTCGTTGCCTTACGATAAACAAGTACATTTCAAGCGGACAGTAAAGAGACAAGAGTTCAGACGAAATCTTTGAACGAACTGTCAATGAAAAAGTCGCCATTACTAAACACACGCATATACAATACACACACACATATATACATAGACTATAGCTTGCCGCCATCTTCCTTTCCCTCCTATCGCCTTTTATTTGCCAGATCTTTGATATTTATGAATACAAAGTCAGCTTGGACGCCTTCAACATGACAACAGAAAAATATGAAGTATTTCTCGAGAAAAGAAAGACTTTGTTTAAAGCGGTTATCGTGGATTATATCAATGTGAATGCAAACTACTTGATTATCGTTGTTAACCGAACTCACGCACTCTTGATAAACTATCGCATTTGTTCTCCACTTCTCTCCCTCTCTATTCTTTCCCATCCCCCTCTCTCTCTCTCTCTAACTTTCTATCTATCTATCTATACCCCATTCTTTGTCTATTTAGCTTCCTTTCTCTCAGTCTCTGGCTGTCTGTCTATCTGTCTGTCTGTCTGTCTCTCTCTCTCTGTCTTTCCCTTCTTGCTCTCTTTCTCACTCTCCTTGCTCACACCCACAGTCCACTGGAAATGCAGTATAGCTTA
>NC_142950.1:5000244-5002744 GCF_046866305.1 Octopus bimaculoides
ATTGAACAAATATCCATTCTAGTGTCCGGGATGGATGGGACAGATGAGTGTGTGTATGTGTGCATGTCTGTGTGTACGTGTGTCTGGGTGTGTTGTGTGTATGTGTGAGTGTGCGGAGTACGTTTGGACATATATCCATGTAGATAATTCATAGGCACGTGCATTAGTTAAGTAATTAATTAACTAATTAATTAACTAATTAATTAAGTAAGTAAGTAATTAATTAATTGATTTATGATGCGCTTAGAGCCTGTGTACGAAACGTGTGTATAACAACAGCTGTTTATGATTGTTTAATGTATTTAATTTAATTTAATAACACGCGTACTAAACACTTAAATTTATTCCGAGATAAATTATATGCGCATGCGCATGCGTGTGTGTTTGTGCGTGTGAAGGCACCTGGATTAGTAGTTACAGTGTTACACGCACGATTGCAAGATCGTGGGTTCGATTCCCAGACCGGCCGTTTCGTTGTGTTCTTGAGCAAAACACTTCATTTTACATTGCTCTGCAATCATTTCGTCATCTGACAAGGGAGAGATTTGGGAGAAGGGCCGAGTCGATTAAATCGACCCTAGTATTTAACTGGTACTTATTTCATCGAGTCCGAAAAGATGAAGGACAAAGTCAACCTGGGCGGAATTTGAACCCAAAACGTAAAAAGCTGATGTAATGCTGTTAAGCATTTCACCCGACGTCCTAACGATTCTGCCAGCTCGCCACCTTAGCGACAAGTAACACTGATACAACGGCCATATCAACGTGATTAATTTTTCTTAAGAGAATCGATTGACACAATCGATAGAGCGTCGTACAGAATGGCATGTGATATTTAGTTATGTTCAGTTATGCCCTGAGTTCGAACCCTGCCGAGGTTAACATAGCTTTAATTCCTTCCGAGATCAATAATATTATTACCGACTAAATATTTTTATAATGCATCCTAAATGTGGATGGGATCAAAATAGCAAACAAGAAGTATCTGAGATCAAATCTCACCAGGGCCAGTATTTAAATTCCATCCTTCGTGCATCAATAAAGCAAGGTACCAGTAATATAATATCCTTCTCTTTCAAGATGTGAAGAAGTGTGCATATGTCAAAGATCAATATGTATCATGTCAATAAAATTAATCAAGCATGTAATAAAAGACCCCCTTCGGCCATGAATGACCATGGGATTACACTTAGAAAGTTCCCCTCCGTGGCTCAAGTCCAGGCAAGATTGTTTGTGGAAGACCAGCAGTCGCCCATGCATGCCTGTCTCTTCTCTCTATGCTACTGATGTTATCCAAGGGAAAGGCAAAGGGGCCGCTACAGCTTGGGACGGTGTTGGTGAGTTTATGTCCCCGTAACTTAGCAGTTCGGCGAAAGACACCGATAGAATAAGTACTGGGGTCGATTTATTCGATTAAAATAAATTGTTCAAAGTGGTGCCCCAGCATGGCCGCAGTCTAATGACTGAAACAAGTGAAACAAAAAAATACAAGTCTCCGAGATGGGAATTCCTCTGAAGGGCCCTTAAACTAACGTTGCCCAATAGAATAGGGAACTTGGAATTCAGATCCGGGTAAAGGGCAAAAACCAACCGGCAGAAAACCGAGGGCTAGACAACACGTGTAATATGGTTGGATAACATCCATGAATTCAGCTGGCGTTGCTTGGGGATCCAGCCGAATCAATTGAAGAAGGTTGCTTCTGATAGGATTTTTCGGGAGGCCTCCAGATAGAGTCGTTACTTTTCCGAGTTAGAGAGATCACAGCACTGATTAATTACAGGGCATGTGGTGAAAATGTCCCGGGGAAAAAAAATCTCTGGAAAAGTTTTACAGACAAAATCAACTGTTAAGAGACCTAAGAGTAGATTCTACGCAAGACGGTTGGATAACATCCATGAACTCGATTGGTCTCGCTCGGGGATCTCGTTGGGTCCATTGTAGATAGTTGCTTCTGGCAGGGCATGATGGAAACCCTGATAGGAGACTCTGCTCCCACGATCCTCACACGAATCAGGGAGCAAAGAGTAAGAGACGAGATATTATAATCACAATAAGATCATTACTATGCTAATATTAAAAGGCGGCGGGCTGGTAGAATTGTTAGCACGCCGAACGAAATGCTTAGCGCCATTTCGTCCGTCCTGACGTTCTGAGTTCAAATTCCGCCGAAATCGACTTTGCCTTTCATCCTTCCGAAATCGATAAAATAAGTACCAGTTGAATATTGGGGTCGATGTAATCGACATAGCGCCCTCTCCCGAAAATTCAGGCTTTGCGCCTATAAGAGAAAGGATTATTATGTTAATATCATTATCAAGTTATCAAGCAATTAATATTATCGTAGTAACCTCATTATCATAAGAATATCATGACTATAGTATTATCGTTATTACGCTAATAAGATTATCCTATTAATACCCTTATCATGATAATTATATTATCATGCTAATACGATCATTCTATTAATATCATTATCATGGAAGTACCACTACAGTACTA
>NC_142950.1:5005244-5015244 GCF_046866305.1 Octopus bimaculoides
ATGTAAAAGTGATACCAGTGGTGATCGTAGCGTTGGGATCAATCCCATTGAAACTCCAAGACTTCTTTAGGCAACTAGAAATCCCATGCAAGATTGATGTCTTGCAAAAAGCAGCCTTATTGGGAACAGCGCACATCTTAAGGAAAGTATTATCTGTCTGAGGACCTTGTTGTGACTTGACAGATGACTAAAGACTCCGGTGCATTTTTACCTACACTGTGTTACGAAAGAATAATAATAATAATAATAATAATAATAATAATAATAATAATAATAATAATAATAATAATGATAATAATAATAATAATAATAATAATAATAATAATAATGGCTTCAAATTTTTCCACAAGGGCAGCAGTTTTGGTGGATAGGCTAAATCGATTATACTGACCCTAGAGTTTCACAGGTACTTATTTTATCGACCCCAAAAGGATGAAAGGTAAAGTCGACGTTGGTGGAACTTGAACACAGAACATAAAGACAGTCGAAATAACGTTAAGCATTTTGCCCGGCGTGCTAACTATTCTGCCAACTCGCCGCCCTACTACTACTACTACTACTACTACTACTAATAATAATAATAATAATAATAATAATAATAATAATAATAATAATAATAAAAGATGATCATGATGATCATGATGATCATGATAATAATAATAATAATAATAATAATAATAATAATAATAATAATAATAATAATAATAATAATAACAGTAATAATAGTAGTTTGGAATCTCGGAACAAATATTGTTATTTAAGGGATTAGGTGCAAGAGAGACACATCGACCTCAATATTTCAGTGGTCCTTTATTTTAAAGACCCGAAAGGATGACGGATAAAGATGACATCGGCGGTATTTCGACCGTAGACAGTTGGAAGAAGTGCTACTTCTAATTCTTAGAAAGAAGAAGGAGAAGAAGGAGAAGAAGAAAGAGGAGGAGTAGGCGGAGAGGATGGTAGAAGAAGAAGGGCAGCAACAGCTACCACAGCATGACCTTCACGAACTTTTTTACGGTAAAAAATTGTGACTGTTTACAATGAAACCGAATAAAAGAAAATAATGAAAGTGAAAGTGAAAGTGAAAGTACAGTATCATGTACATACATATACGCTCATATATATATATGTGTGTGTGTGTATGTATGTATGTATGTATGTATATGGACATATATATATACACACACACACACACACACACACACACACACACGTATGTTTATATATACAAACATACTTATATACATAGTTATGGTTATGTACACTGTCACGGCTCGTATAAACATGTATACATGTGTGTGTGTGTGTGTATATATATTCAGTGTATTATATACACAATATATTATATGCACAGTACACTGTATACACAGTAAATAAATATTATATAACGCCTAAAGAGGAGGCCCATAGCATGAAAAGCAGTCAGTGAACTCCACAGGGCGATGGAAGAAGAAGAGGCCATTACATGTACAAATTACAAAACCACCGGAGAGAGAAGACCATCGTATCGATTATTAAAAAAGAAAACCAATACAAAACGGTAATGGAAAACAAATGTATGAAATAAATGAAATTAAACGTCTCAATGGAGTGAGACACTTAGAATGAAATCAAGGAACACTGTAGATCCGGAAATCAAGAGATCTCTACCTATAAAGAACAATTTCACTCTCAGCAGTATTTTTCCGGCTTACAGGCGCATGCTGAGTTGAGCGATTTTCGATGAGGTTATTTGGCTATCTTGCTTCTGTCGTTCGCTATTCGACAGGTTTGCTGGTGTGGTGGTGCGGTGGTGCGGTGAGGGCAATGGCATTGCTTTCCATCCCTTAACCTTCTCCCTTTAAGTAGTACTTGAAAATTCATGAGGCTTTCGTTGCTGAGGAGAAACATGTCATTTGATATATCGTTAATGGGATGGACAACTTTAAGACATCTCGATGGCAATAGAAGTGAGTTTAAAGAAAGCGCATAAATACTACAGCCTTTTCTCAGCATACTTATAAAAGACAATGCGTACTTGTATGTGTGTGTGTGTATGCGTATATATATATATATATATACTGTTGTGTCTGGGGAGAGTCATTTTCTTATCGTGCCTTAAAATTTAACACACTCACCGTTAAAATTTCCACTTATTAATTTTTTTTATTTTCCTAAAATTTTCGTTCCGTCTTGCAACGGGCCTCCATGCTATGGGCCTCCATGCTATGGGCCTCCATGCTACGGGCCTCCTCTTTAGGAAAATAAAAAATAATAAGTGGAAATTTTAACGGTGAGTGTGTTAAATTTTAAGGCACGGTAAGAAAATGACTCTCTCCAGACACAACAGAATATGCTTCAACACACGAAATCACATATATATGTATGTATATACATATATATTCTTCTTTTCTTTTCAATTTTTTATTTGTTTCGGTCATTGGACAGAAGCCATACTGGAGCACCGCCTTTAGTCGAACAAATCGACCTCAGAACTTATTCTTTGTAAGCCGAGTACTTATTCTATCGGTATCTTTTGCGGAACAGCTAAGTTACGGGGACGTAAACACACCAACATCGCTTGTCAAGTGATCGTGGGGAGACTAACACAGACACACAAATATACACACACACAAATACACACACACACACACACACACACACACACACACACACACACATATATATATATATATATATATATATATATAAAATATGACGGGCTCCAATGGAGACAGGAAGCTGTATAACCGTGATTTTAATGTTTGTTACCTGATTTATTTCGACTAGACACCACCAGAATTACCAAGGATTTTTATACTGGTTCAGTATAAATCTAGGTCTTTGATATAACTCAGAACATCCGTAAATTTCTTAAGATTATCTATATATCCCCTGGAAATATCTTCCGTATGGTGAAAGCGTGTGTGCGGCTTTACATGGAAGATTGGTAACGGTTGCTCATGCATGGAATCTCTCATTTCCATGTGACCAACATTCAAGAGCCGTGTGAAGGGCCGATGGAACTTTGTACAAATGTACAAATATTTATATGTATGTATGTATGTATGTATGTATGTATGTATGATATATCTGTGTATATATGTGTGAGTGCGTTTTTGTGTATACATACATACATAAATACATACATACATACATACATACATACATACATACATAGACAGTAAGGCACGCTCGTAGCGTTTGTAATTAAACAGTTGTAATTCGAAAAAATCACTAAAGAGAAGAAAAAAAAAAGACTTTAAAATTTTTCATAGAGAATTGTTTTATCTTCCATTTCTCCAAGACAAAATCGAATTTATCTCAGCATCGACTGAATGAATAACATAATTTTAATGAACTACAAGTAAAGATTATTAAAGTGTGTGTATATTTTGATTAAATTAAATTATGTAAAGTTGACACGTGTACAGCTGTAGCAATATCTACGTATGTTTAAAGCGGACCGGAGCTATAACAGAAGGCACTGGCACAAGTCGCCTCGCAGTGGAGCTGAACCCGAAACCACGTTGTACCAAAGCCAGTTTCTTAGCCATACAACCATGATTGCGCCTCTAACCTTGTCTGCCATTATCGCTATTTATCTATGTATTTATTTATTTATTTCCATTTATATATTTGATATTTCTGTTGCTTTTCTTTCGGATTGCTATTTCGACCATGATCGATTTGTTCCATAATTCTTTGATTTTTGTTCTTTTATTGCTCTGATGTCTGGTTCTCTTGGTTTCATGTAAAGAAATTCCCTTGCCAAAATATTACCTGATGTTCCATTTACTTGCCAAGATACTCATCATCAATAGCTGCAGCAGCATCACTTAGCGTCCGTTGTCCCATGCTGGCATGAGTTGGGCGGTTTGACCAGAGCTGGCAACCTGGGCAGCTGAACCAGACTCTAGTCTGATTTGCAATGGTTTCTACGGCTGGATGCCCTTCCTATCGCCAACCACTTCACAGGGTGTACTGGGCGCTTTTATGTTGTAAAGTTTCATATTTCATGCTACAAGGAGTAATGCGACCTGGACGCAACATGAAGCTTGGTCAACCCTAGCGGGTCCGCCTAACTGAGGGCGTCTAATTGCTGAAAGACCCGAGACCCTTAATGACTCCAGAAAATATTGCTGATGTTGTGTTCACGTGCATCACGAAATGATGTAGGGAAAAAGTGATTTGAACATTTTGCTGTGTCTCTTCGTGAAAAAGTTTTTCAACCTCAAAGGAAATGAGCCCCACAAGGTGAGATTCTGCTGCAGGGAGTGCCGCTGGCCATTCTCCACGCAACCAGTTGCTCCAAACGCCCATCTTCTGCCGCTTAGTTTTCCCCTCCATTTTTCTGCTTTGTTTTTTTACAATGAAATTGTGATTCAATTTTTATGTAAACAAAACAACTGATTATTTAAAATAAAAATGGCGTAGCTGTATAGTAAGAAGCTTGTTTCACAAGCACATGGTTCCGGGTTCGGTCCCACTGCGTGCCCCTTTCGGCAAGTGTCTTCTATTATAGCCTCAGGCCGACCAATATTTTGTAATTGGATTTGGTAGACAGCAAATGAAACAAGACCACCGAGAAGAACAAACCCATAACATCCCATTCGGGAAGTGATTTGAATTGGTTTTGAGGTTTGTATATCGCAAAACTTAGTATAGAATCGATTTTGGAAAAAAATTAATGAAAAGTCATAAGAGTGTAGAATTGTTGTACATTGATCACTTAGAGGCCAAAGGGATTTGCTGGGAGAAACCAGTAGTCTTTACTGGGAGAAACCAAGGACTTAGATATTTACGTATATGATAAATTTAATGCATTTAGGTTATACAAAAGTATGGCAGTTCAAATAGTTTGCTAGCACAAACACATTTACGTTCACGCACATGTATATGTTTGTATGTGTGTGTGTGTGCGAGCAATATACAGACATGCATATATATATATATGTATCCTCACGTCATATCATGTGATGTGACTATGGGATCACGCTCAAGAATAAGAAGACTCATAAAGGATAGAATTTAAATCGTAAATTTCGCATATATTCCTTATTTTCGATTTTATTCTAGATAAACCATTCGTTAGATGGACTTGATTCCTGCAAATAAACACAAATCTATGAAAGAATTTATGTATGCATGGAAATGTATAATATGTATATGTATATATATATATATATATATATATATATATATATATATATATATGTTTGTGTGGGAGGGTCTAAGTATGTACGTATATATGTATGGGGGTGTATATATGTTTATATATTTATGTATATAAGTATTTATATGTATATTTATAGTGTCTATACACATACATATGCATATATGGATATATACATATATGAGACACCTATATATGCACACACTATATATATATATATATATATATATAATACACTCTCTCTTTCCTTTCCTGAGCGTCCAATAATACTATCCATATCACGTCCTCACTTTGTCGTTTTTTTGTTTTTCTGTTATTGTGTTTTTGAACTATATATATATATATATACATACGCAGAAAAACAAAAAAATATACATATGCATAAATATATATTTATAAACATATGTATGTATGTATGTATAGATAGATAGATAGATAGATAGATAGATAGATATATAGATAGATAGATAGATAGATAGATATATATATATATATATAGATAGATAGATAGATATGTTTTTATTATAGCCACACAGGGCTGAACACAGAAATTGGACGAAATACAAGCGTAGAGTTTTTCATTTTCGAGGTGGGCTGGGTGGGACACACAAAGAAAAGTCAAATCAATAGGGATTGTAATCGTTGGGGTGTGTGGTGTACAAAAATTATAAATCTTCCCAAAAACGGGAATAAATATTGTTTACAGTTTAGGTGTATCCTTGGAGTGAAAAACCTACAAAAAAGCACCAAGGTCACCTCAGGCAGTTCAAAATGTACATAAAAGTAAGTACCTTTTCTCTCGTTTTCTCTTTTTGTTACAAATTAATGCTTAAAATGGTGTCGTCTTTCATACTCACCAATTTTGCCACATTTACCCATTTTTTATTGAAGCTTTCATTCGACAACGCTTTCCTCTCTATCCTCATCCTCCTTTTCAAGTGGTACTTGAAAAAGTTGACGAGAGACTGACCAGAGAGGAAAGTGTTTGTTTGTAAACCTTTCAAACGCGTCCACCACACACATTCTTTCGCCATAGCTATCAGTGTTACGTAAACCGTTTTTCCTTCCCGTTTAAAGGAAGGTGGCGGAACAATATTCACGATAGACTCGGCCGATAAGCGGGCTCGTCCCACACGCGACAGCAGCCGTTCGACGAAGGTCCACAGCTCTGAAATATCTGGACACTGCACGAGTGCGTGCAGAACGGTTTCGTCGCTCTGACCGCATCTCGGGCAGGTCGGTCCGGTGGTTTTCGAACCGTGTCTGTAGACCTTCTCTCGAACTGGTAGTGCGTCCCGATAGCATTGCCAAGCCAGGGATCTCTGGAAATTATCCATAGGCCCCGGCCCGAACGTTGTCTTGAAAAGGCGAGTTAGGAATTTCTCGTCGACACCCAGGTTTGCCCCGAGAGTGTCGTCGGACCTCCCCTCCACTAGTCCTCTATAGAACGCATTGGTCGTTTGTAAGTTGCACAAGTTTGATCCCGGACGGCAGAGCTGTTGTAGAGCTTGGCGACACTCGCGGTGCCAATCGCCCAGTTTCGGTCTCTTTTTGATCCATGTTTGCAGTTCGGTGAGTGAGACGAGCTGCGGGAAGGCGAGCCTCACAAACGGCGCCCACACCTGTTCACCGTCTTCAATGAAGTTCCAGAGATGCCGCAGTCTCAGCGCATGTCTGCGCATCATTAACCACGGCATCCCCAGTCCTCCATGTAACGGTTGTTGACAGCAAATGGATCGCCTCACCATCGGAACGCCACCCTTCCACAGAAAGCGGAAGAGTATGCGTTCTAGTTTCGTGATGGTGGCATTGGGACAAGGTACGACGGTCAGGCGGTAATCAATGACTGATGCGATATACGCATTAGCCACCTCCGCCCGACCTTTTAGAGATAACTTTCTCTCGGCCCATGTTTGGCTGAGTTTGATTACTCTACTGGTGATTTCGTCCCAGTTCTTATCCATCTGGAGGTCCGGATTGAACCAGACCCCGAGCAGTTTAACCGGTCCGTCCGTCCAGCGTCCCACTACGGAGTCACTGTTGGACGGTATAGGCTTGCTTCTCCAGGTGCCGAGTAGCAAACCCACCGACTTTTCCGGGTTAAGTTTTGCTCCTGTCACCGTTTCGTATTCTTTAAGTGTCTCGCTTAGCATCTCGACGTGCTTTTCGCTCGACACTATGACGGTGACATCGTCCGCATATGCAGACACGCTCGTCCCGCAACCCAGCTCCCGTGGGATACCCCTCAGTGTCGCCAGCTTCCGCAGTAGTGGTTCGAGCGTCAATACATACAGAAGCGCCGACAGGGGACATCCCTGACGGACCGAACGCTTGATGTCGAAAGGTTTTGACAGGTGACCGTTCACCCGAATTACCGATCGGATGCCGCTATACAAGGCAGCGATCCAACCGCGGAAAATGGGACCAAAGCCAGCCGCCCTGAGGACGGCCGCCAGGTATCGATGGTCCACCCTATCGAAGGCTTTAGATTGATCTAAATTGATCAACGCCCCACCCATGCCAGGATCCTTAACTACCCTGTCCATGATGTAGCGCATGAGGTGGAGGTTGTCATGGATGCTTCTGCCCGGCACTGCGCATGTTTGCGCCTTGTCGACCAGTTTATCGATGACAAGCGCCAACCTCTCGGCTATTACTTTGGCCAAAATTTTCAAATCTGCGTTGAGCAGAGTGATGGGCCTGAAATTATCTATAAAATTCCCCTTGTTTGGGTCTTTCTTCAGCAATGTCACTGCACCTCGGCTCACGAAACTGGGAATTCTCCCGTTTTGTTGCCAGTTGCAGTAGACTGATGCCAAGAGGTCTCCAAACAAGTCTGGCATTTGGCAATACAGCTCGTAGGGTAGACCATCCAATCCAGGCGACTTATCCCTCGCGCAGCCCGCCATAGCATCCCTTATTTCAGCAGCTGTGATGGGACCCTCACAACACTCTGCTTCTCCCGCCGTGAGCCGCGGCAGGCCAGTCAGGTAGGCACTGAAGTCCATCCTGCGTTCCGACCCACCGCTCGCACCAAACAGTCGAGCAAAGTGCTGTTGAAAGGCCCCACACATCCTTTCGGGTTCGAGTAAACTGCATCCTTGTTCATCAATTAGAGACCGAATAGTGGCTCTGTCACCGCGTTGCGCCTCCGCCACCCGGGCTTCTCGCGCAGCTTCGATCCCTTCGTTCCTTAAGGCACGCATTTTAGCTCTGACGACGCAACCTTCGTGTTTGGCGTTGAGGTGTTGGTCGAGGGCCATCCTCGCTGCCAAAACGTTGGTTGCGCTGCCAGTTGTAAGTTAGATAGATAGATAGATAGATAGATAGATAGATAGATAGATAGATGTATCAATGTCAGTAGAAAGTAAGTAAATTACGAACAACAGCAAGAGTGGACATCGAACAACTACTCTCTCTCTCTCTTTCTCTCTCTCTCAACACACACACACACACACACACACACACACACACACATATATATATATATATATATATATATATATATATATATATATTATACTATGTGCATGCATGTGCGTGTGCGTGTTGTGTTCAATTACAATAAAAGCAATTTCACGTTAACTTGATGGGTCAATCTATATTTTTGTAGACTAAAAATTTATTACACTTAGACAAGGATGTTATTTGAGAGTGGCTTCGAAGTTTCGGCCAGCTGAGCCATACATATATATGGGTATATATGTATGTATGTATGCATATGTATGTTAGCATATACATGTGCATTTATATATATATATATATAAATGTGTGTGTATTTATCTATATTTATATGCAAATATATTGATATATGTATAAACAATGTATCTATATACATGTGAATGCATGTATATATGTACATATATATGTGTGTGTGTGTGTGTGTGTGTGTGTGTGTGTGTGTGTGTGTGTGTGCTTGTGTATCTATCTTTTTATCCATCTATCTAGATTCATATGCATATATATATCGATGTATGTTGAAACAGCAATCGAAATGTGAGGATCGATGCAAAATACACAAAAATTCGGATGTTTCAACGTTCGCCAAATAAGGACGGACTAAATAAGGTTGCATTGATAGCGAGAGAGGACCTATCTTCTTCCGAATTGGACAGACTTGCCAGATATTGTAAAGGGAGTCTGAGAGAGCGCTTAACCAATGAGATTGCAGCATCTCACAGCAGGGATTGACACACAACAGATGTGGCAGCCAGTTACTGCATTCATCGGCTCTCACAAGGGAGATGTATATGTGTAGTTATATTTCGGTCTGCCTATGTCTCTCTGTCTGTCTACCATTCGCTCTATCTATCTATCTATGTATCTATGTATGTATTATGTATGTATGTATGTATCTATCTATCTATCTATCTATCTATCTATCTATCTATCTATCTATCTATCTATCTAATTAATCGAAGTATTTTTCTATCTATTTGTCTACCTGTCTCTCTATTCACACATCAAAATCTCTCACTTCCTCTCTTTCTTTGTTTCTCTCTCTCTTTCTATCTCTCTCTCTGTCTCTCTCTCTCTGTCTCTCTCTCTCTCTCTCTCTGTCTCTCTCTCTCTCTCTCTCTCTCTCTCTCTCTCTCTCTCTCTCTCTCTCTCTACATACATACGTACATATAGGTACATATGTGTTCGTCTATTTTTCTCTAAACATATAAAAAAAGATGCACTGAAGCACACATACACACACATGAGCACTTATATATATATATATATATATATATATATATATATATATATATATATATATATATATATATATGTTTGTGTGTGTGTGTGCGTTTATATATATATATATATATATTCATATATATCATATACGCATATATTTAT
>NC_142950.1:5020244-5022744 GCF_046866305.1 Octopus bimaculoides
ACTCGTAAGGCCCGGTTTCCCCGGCATATATATTTTCCACCTGGACGGAACACCTATACGTTGCAGGATTACTTGCTTTTGTCAGCTGAGAGGACAGAAGCAACGTGAAATGAAGTGTTTTGCTTAAGAACACAATGCGTCGCCCGGTGCAGGAATCGAAACCACAATCTTACGATCGTGAGTCAAACACTCCTAACCACAAAGCCACGTGCCTCCATACATATTAGCAATGATGTATCATACGTAATAATTAATATGATGGAATTCTATGATAATATTATATATATATATATATATATATATATATATATATATATATATATATATATATATATATATATATATATATATATATATATATATATATATATATATATATATATATATATATATATATATATGTAATTGTGTGTATGTGTATGTAATGTAATCTGTTTGCGTTGTGTGAGGGTTTTTTTTTCGAAAGCAATACATTTAATTTTGTATATTGTAACTAGAAGCATGTATACATCCACCGTTTAGGTTAAATAATTAATGAAATATATTAACTTATATATATGAGTATGTGTACATGTGTATACATGTATGCACATTGATATATATATATATATATATATATATATATATATATATATATATATATATATATATATATATATATATATAATAATATTAGGGTCAAAATCCAAAATTACAGGTAAAAACTCAATTAAAATCAATTTATAAAAAATTAAAACTAAATTGAGCTTTATAGATAAAAATATATATAAAATAGATAGTTTTAGGGAAAATAACCAAGTTTCAAGAACTCATCGATGAAAATCCACTATCACATATAGAAAACTTAATGATTAAAAGCACAATAAATGAGTATAATATAAAACAAAGTAAATATCATAAGATAAAGATAATATTATCTTTATCTTATGATATTTACTTTGTTTTATATTATACTCATTTATTGTGCTTTTAATTATTAATTTTTCTATATGTGATAGTGGATTTTCATCGATGAGTTTTTGAAACTTGGTTATTTTCCCTAAAACTATATATTATATATACACATTTAAGTGGCAAATATACTTCACATTGTCATATATATATATATATATATATATATATATATATATATATATATATATATTTATATAATATTTGTATGTATGTACTAATATATATATATAGATATAGATATATATGATATTTATATGTATATATATATATATGAGAGAAATCGAAAGTGGGGTGATACGAGGTAGTGATGCAAATAACAATTCGGCTTGGCATATTTATACATGCCTAAGATTTCTCTTATTTTCACACTTGGCGCAGAGAACCTAGTCCTCGATGTAGAATTTGTTGTTGCAGTTGAATTTCGTTAGAACAGAATACGTTAAGTATTGTATATCTCCAGCATGGCCACAGCTCATGAGCTGAAACTAGATAAAATGAAAATGAAAAAATACCCACATATACATACATACCTGTATGCGTGCATGTATATATATATATATATATATATATATATACACACACATATTTATATATATATATATATATATATATATATATATATATATATATATATATATATATATATATATATATATATATATATATATATGTTCAAACAATAGAAGCAATTTTCGGCTTTATAAGATAAATTCTATATTACAGACGTGATTTTTTTTTTTGTAGACGTATTTTTGTTGCCGAATACTGTGAATTTGTAGAACTTTTTCTAAACGATATTTGTATTTATTTTTCATGTGGCTTCCACTAACATTTACTGGTGTTTTATTACACCAGGATACTGTTACCCATATTCGATTAAAACTGAATATCTGCTCGGATTTCTCTAATCCTTTTTTTATTCATATTATATATATATGTATATATATATATATATATATGTATATATATATATAGCCTATATTTTATAGCCTTGCCCATGCATACTGCTTACACCTTCCCTCTCTTTAGAAGTAATTGTCCCTTTGCTATCACCACTAGATAAGAAACAATAGAATTCTGAGACAGTTAAAACTTTTGTCTAGAATCAATTACTAGCCTGATAGACCCTGCTATGTCAAGATGGACTTATATATTCTTCCTCTGCTCTCTCCCACTTGGTTTTAATATGTTGCCACATTTGTAATATGTCTTTTTTTCTACATTTTTTCGTGCAGCTGAAGATTGCTCTTCATATTGCATTTAAGGTAATGCTCACATTACTTAAATAAATTGAAGTAGCATGAAACGTGCGTACTGCAATCACTTTTGAAATCCGTGTTGCTTATTATTTGATTTTAATCACCCATCCTTTTGGGATGTGAAATTCGGGTGCCTTCGCATAAGTACCATATTCAAGCCTTGAATCTATATCTAAACCGGATATATATATATATATATATATATATATATATATATATATATATATATATGTGGGGGGGGGGGGTATGTATACGGATACTCACACACGTAGCGATAATGTATTCTC
>NC_142950.1:5042744-5047744 GCF_046866305.1 Octopus bimaculoides
GGCAGCTCAGCGTAGAGTCAGACCAAAAGAAAAATTATCTGCTATTCTTTTTAAAAGCACATCTTACATGTGAGTGAATATATATATGTGTGCGTGCGTGTGTGTGTGTGTGTGTGTGTATGTGTGTGTGTGTGTGTGTGTGTGTATACATGTACATATGTATATGTGTATGTATGTATGTATGTATGCATGTGTGTGTATGTATGTGTGTATGTATTATCAATATTCCTTACAATGCTTGCATCTGTCTATTACAGTTTGACTCTTTTGCTGTGTATCTTTTTATCTCCTTGGCATAATCTTTCCTCTGTCTCCCTCTTAATCTATCTGTCTATCTATCTATCTATCTATCTACCTGCATTTCTGTATATATATTTATCTATCTATCCATCTATCTGTCTAATTATCTATGTATTTATCTACCTGCATGTCTGTCTGTATATGGATGGAGGGATGGATGGATGGATCTATCGATCTATCGATGTATCTAACTCTACCTCAATCCTTTAGTCTCTGTCGTTCTAGTTCCTTTGCACGCCAGGTCCAGCACGTACCCCCAGGACAACCACCACCACTATCGCCACTGCCATCATACCATTCGGACACCCCTAATGCCTCACCATATCCCTTATATCCCCTACCTGCATTGGTACCCGTGACGTCATACGGTTGCCCACCGTTGCCACCGCCACCACCGCCACCTCCACCCCAATCTACATGTCGCTGATATAACCGCTGACGTCACACTATTGTAACAACTCCCCCACACACACACACACACATACACATACACATACACGTACACACACATTCAGTTGTCAACCTGTAAAGCTACCCTCAAACCCTTCCCCTGTCGCCATCCGTAATTCCTTTATAAACTACCACTGCTACTACTATTAGAACCATTACTACTAGAGCTGTTACTACTACTTCTACTCCAATTACTACAGCTACTACTACTACTATTACTACTACTACTACTACTACTACTACTACTACTACTACTACTACTGCTGCTACTACGAATACTAGTATGATGAGCCTGACATTTACTACCACCGCAACCGTGGCTAGTTCCACCACCAAGCACCTGTACTATCACCTCAACCACCACTAGCAATCACCATGACTAGTACCATACTTATGACTACTACCACCAACACTACTCTTGGCACAAGACCCGAAATTTTGGGGAGGCGCCCAGTACGCAACTGGTACTTAACTTATCGACCACGAAATGATGAAAGGCAGAGTCGACCTCGGCGGAATTTGAACCCAGAACGTAAAGTCAGACGTAATACCGCTAAGCATTTCGCCCCGCGTGCTAACGTTTCTACCATCTCGCCATATTATTATTATTATTATTATTATTATTATTATTATTATTATTATTATTATTATTATTATTATTATCATTATTATTATTATTATCATTATTATTATTATTATTATTATTATTATTATTATTATTATTATTATTATCATTATCATTATTATTATTATTATTATTATTATTATTATTATTATTATTATTATTATTATTATTATTATTATTACCAAGGATGGTAATATATAAAGAGAGGGAGATCTATATAGACATATAATACATATATGCATACAAGAATTTATAGATATGGGTGTCTATATTTGTATCTGTCTGTGTGTGTGCGCGTGACAGACAGTAGTATGTGATTATGCGTGCGCGCGGTAATGCGTATACATATATATATATACAGATATATGTATGCATACAGCTACACACATAAAATTATACATACATGCATACATATGAATATTTATGTATACGTATGTGCGTGTGTAACTATCTACTATGTATAAATATCTACAAGATATAAATGTAATTATATATATATATGCACATATATGTATGCATATATATATACATACATATATACATGTATGTAAATATATGTACTTATATAGACACATATGTTCAAACGTATATATGTGGCGTGTTTCTCTTTGTGTATATATGTCAATGTATATGTGTGTGTATGTGTATGTGTGTGAGTACACATATATGCATATATACTCGCACGCGTTCACACATTCATACATACACAGACGTGTGAAGATTGTTACGTAACATGCGAGTGTATACACCTTTGTCTTCATACACACACGCACACACGATTCTATAAGCTTCTATATACATGCATCATCCCTATTAATACAACCACACACACACACACGCACACGTTATTGTATTCCAGGTAATATGAAAAGAAGGTGTGCGTTGCATTCAATCTTAAAACGATGGGTGTCAGGTTTGTGTATATTTCTGTGATGCAGTGAAGAATTGCACGTCCAATCAGCTTGCATTACTAAGGCAGCGCACAGCCAGGCGTGTCATTTTAGCTGCACTACAAAGTGCAGCTAGCGGTGAGAATGTCTGCACTTTTATTGCGTCGGTCTGCATGCGTTACTCTCGCATACAGGCCGACCAACGAAGACAAAGCAGCGTGCATGTGTGTGTATGTATATGTATATTCATGCATGCATAAATACATACATACGTACATACATACATACATACATACATACATATATATATACGTGCGTTTGTATATATGTCCATATATATATATATATATATATATATATATATACATATATATATATATACATACATACATACATATATATGCGTGTATGATGTTTGTATTATAAATACATGCATACATGCGCACACACGCACACAGCGATTATCTTTTTACGTTCATATCTTCGTCTATGTCTGCATATGTGTGTGTGTGTGTGTGTGTGCTTTACTGTGTGTATATATATATATATATATATATATATATATATATATACATATATACATACATGCACATGAGAGAGAGTGAGAGAGGATTAGATGAGATAGGTATATGTCTATGAATATATACCCCTATCTATCTATCTATATATATATATATATATATATATATATATATATATATATATATATATATATATATAAACAGGCGTGTTTGTGTGGTAAGAAGCTTACTTCCCAATCATATGGTTCCGGGTTCATTCCCAATGCGCGGCACCTTGGGTAAGTGTCCGTGCTTGTTGTTGACTAGTGTTGGCCTAATTTCGCCTTTGTAACTTAGCGCTTCTTCAAAAGAAGCGATAGAATAAGTATCAAATTTAAATACAAGAACTGGGATTGATTTGGTTGTGTAAACGCGTGAAGAGACGGCCCTTGCATAGCCAGAGTCAATGAATGAACTAAGAGAAAAGAGAAAATCGTGAACAGTAATGTAAGTGTCCATTATTTCTTCTGCTATAGCTTCCTGGAACTACCCTTACCATAATGAAGGATAAGGTTAATTAGAGGAATAACATGAATACTCAGTCCGAAGCAGTTAGAAACATATAATTATATGGTTCAATACTCCTTTTAGCCTAAGTGTGTGTACATGTATCTCTAAAATTTACTTAAATTTGTGATCTAAGTAATTTTGGTTTAACCGTTTATATCACAATATATTTAATATGAATAAAGTTAAAATAATATTTTAGCTCTATACAAAACTTAGTATACAAAGAAAAATCTTAAATAGTTACCTATATCCAGTACTTTCCATCGGTGTAGCAAATTCTCCGTCGTAATATAATTTGTCTTTCACTATTTATGTTACTTTCGTAAAAATAAGCTATAAATAATAAAACAAACTATAGTTACACTATAGATATTTTACAATCTATAGATAGGCTACAGATAGTAAAATACATTAGTTTCACTATAATATATTTTATAAAAATAGAATTTATAACTTCCAGATAATGATTGAATTTCAAAAGTTCATATGGGTTTGACTAGCATTAATTTGAGTTACGATTTAACAAACATATCTATACTTTGAGAAACCCAAAACATTATTTTACTGTCGTAAAATAAACTATAGTCTCACTATAGATAGTGAAGCACTATAGAGAGAAAGTTGAAAATAACTTGGCAGACATTAGAACATTCCAAGCTATATAGCTAAATGTTCTAGACAATAAAGTGTGTGATCCTTTTCTGAAAAGAAAAAAAAAATTATTGTTCCATAAAGCATCTACCCTAAACTCATTCGAGCCACAATAGTTTTGTCACCATAAATCGAAAATTTTATTGCGAGTTTTTAAAATGCATATCTGTCAAAAACTACATAGCCATGTTTCTTAGTATTAAAAACTTCAAAGGAATCCAAAAGACTTCTTTTGCTAATGTGCATCTCACATTCAACAACTTTTATCGCCATAAATTGAAAATTATGTTCAAATATTTCAAAAAGCCAAACAGCTGAACGCCAAAGACTTTTCTATTATACTTTCAAATGCTTCAAACAGCTTGAAACCCTTTCTTTTCTTGACGTGCATCATATTCATATATATATATATATATATATATATGCACACACGATGTTTTATTTCTTTCACTGCTCCGGAATCGGTTAAACGTGAAACTTAAACCCAGAATTTGTGAAATTCTGCTAAAAATAAATTTCATTTTATTACTCTACTTTTTTTCTTTTGTGTTCTTTATTCTCTGAAGTGTTTATATTTGCGTGTATTTTTGAGATGCACACACACACACACACACACATGTGGGTGCATCTACATATATATATATATATATATAGTTTAGAGAAGAGAACCAAAATTCATGAACTCATCCATGAAAATCCACTTTGCAGTGTGGTCCGGGCAAGTTTGTTTATGGAAGACCAGCAGTCACCCATGCATACCGGTCTCCCCTCTCCACGCCACCAGTGTTATCCAAAGGGAAAGGCAAAGGGGCCGATATAGCTTGGCACCTGTGACGTCGCAACTTATTTCTACAGCTGAGTCAACTGGAGCAACGTGAAATAAAGTGTCTTGCTCAAGAACACAACACGCAGTCCGGTCCGGGATTCGAACACACAACCTCACGATCGTAAGCTCGACGCTCTAACCACTGAGCCATGCGCCTTCACTACATATGTTAGGTGAGCATTTATTAG
>NC_142950.1:5052744-5057744 GCF_046866305.1 Octopus bimaculoides
TAATGCCCTCTATCACGTTTTTGTTCCATTTATATATACATACATACATACATACATACATATATATATGCATGCATTTATATACATGTATATCATATGAATAAATATTCCTTATATAAATGGCAGTAGTTAGAGAGAGTTGCAAAGGCCGAGAGCTTCGTTAATAAACGCTTCTTAACAAACGAAGGTGCCACGCAGTAGGACTGATCCCGGAACCATAATGGGTGGGAAGCAAGCTCCTTATAATGCAGCTACGCCTGGGCATATGTATATTATGAACAATAACTCAAATACACACATGTGCATGTGTATATATATATATATATACATAGCTAGCTAGAGGCGATGGCTTCTTGGAGCTAATTCACGGCAGCTTTCGTCCTAATTTTGGGACTGCCATGTTGGCTTGGCGATAACTATTAATTTCCAGTACCGCTGCCGTAGTCTCCTTTAGAGAGACTTAGAAATATTAATAACTCTATTTCTGAAAACCAGTGGATAGATTCCACTGAAATTAGATAAATAACCTTCGAGCAGATAGTCAGCAGCGCCGCCTGGCTAAGGCTTGGCTGCTCTGCATTGACAAGGGGCAACACCCTGGAACTAGTCTAGTCTGCAGATGCCAAACCAGCAGGGGGACACTGCTGACCTCCCCTGTTCGAAGGTTATAAAGGACACAGGTTTCGTGTGTCACATAGCTAGCTAGAGGCGATGGCTTCTTGGAGCTAATTCACGGCAGCTTTCGTCCTAGTTTTGGGACTGCCATGTTGGCTTGGCGATAACTATTAATTTCCAGTACCGCTGCCGTAGTCTCCTTTAGAGAGACTTAGAAATATTAATAACTCTATATGTATATATATATATATATATATATATATATATATATATATATATATATATATATATATACATATATATATATATATAGAGAGAGAGAGAGAGAGAAATAGAGAGTGAGAGGGAGTGAGAGAGAAGAGAGAGAAGAGAGAGAGGAGAAAAACAGAAGCAGAGACAGAGACAGACAGACAGACAAACAGAGACACTGACAAAGAGAGAAAACGTCCACACACAAAACTGACAGGTATTCATTCATATATGCGCGTGTATATATGTATGTATGTATGTACGTATGTATGTATACATGTGGATGTATGTATGTGTACGTTTGCATGTATGTATGTATGTATGTATGTATGTATGTATGTATGTACGTACGTATGTATGTGTGTGTGTACGTTTGCATGTATGTATGTATGTATGTATGTATGTACGTATGTATGTATGTGTGTGCTCTTATGTACGTACGTATGCATGTATGTATATATGTATGTATGTGTGTATGTGTATGTGTGTATGTATGTGTATGTACGTATGTATATATGTATGTGTATGTATATATGTGTGTGTATGTATGTGTATGTATTTATGTACGTCTGTGAGTGTATGTATGTGCTTCTGTATGTGTACGTACGTACGTATGTATGTATGTATGTATATATATATATGTATGTGTGTATGCACGGCTGTATTTGTGTTTGTATGTTTGTGTACGGACGTACGTACGTATCTATGTATAACCAGAAGGTGACAAAAATCAGCAATAATTTCGAAACGCCACAGCAATGACGTAAACCGTTTCATTTAATATTGACTCATTTTTGTCGTCTTTACGTTCTTTTTACCATTATTATTATTGTTGTTGTTGTTGTTTTTGTTATTTCTGTAGTTCTTGCTGCTACTGCAGCTACCCACTGCAACTGCTGTTGCTGCTGCTGTTACCGTTGATGCTGCTGCTGCTACTGCTGCTGCTTCTCCTGCTGCTATCATTGTCATGAACCACGTTCCACTCCAGTTATTTTGCGGAACGTCGTTTATGTCACGATTAGCAGCCTCCCCAATCGGATCACATAACCTCACTGGCACACACACACAAACACACACACACTCGCTCTCTCTCTCTCTCTCTCTCTCTCTCACTCTCTCTGTCTCTCCCTTTCTTACGTTGATCGTGTCTACGTGTGTGCGCGCGTATATGTGTGTTCACCCGGATGTCTTGAACACACATATATAAATAAATAAAAGTGAATAGATATTCATGGATTGTTCGAACGTGTAGGCCACGGCTTTGGTCCTGAATCTCTGAAATTGTTCTCCGGTCTGATGTTTACATGGAAAGGTTCATGGGTTAAATAATATATTCCGAAATGTTCTTTTCTATTCTAGGCACAAGGCCCGAAATTTTGGGGGAGGGGGCCAGTCGATCTCATCAACCACAGTACTTGACTGGGACTTAATTTATCGACCCTGAATGGATGATAGGCAAATTCGACGTCGGCGGAATTTGAACTCAGAACGTAGCGGCAGATGAAATAACGCTAAGCATTTTGCCCGGCGTGCTAACGTTTCTGCCAGCTCGCTGCCTTAAAACAATAAAAATATTGTATGACCTCCACCACAGAAATACATATTGGAAGGATAATTAATAGTGGCACTGAGATGGCTGTGTGGTTAAGAAGATGGCTTTGCAACCACGTAGTTTCAGGTTCAGTCCGACTTTGCGAAACTTCGAGCAAATATCTTCTACTATATTTCCGTAATGACTAATGACTCATATGAGTGGACTTGGTTAACGGAAACTATGCGAAAGCCTGCAAAATGCTCGCACGCGCGCGAGTGTGTGTGTGTGTGTGGCGTTCTTATTTCTCGCTCCCATCTGATTGACAACGGTGTCAGTTTTTTGCCAGCTGAGTGAACTAGAGCAACGTGAAATAAAGTGTCTTGCTCAAGAACACAACACGCAGCCCGATCCGGGAATCGAACTCACTACCTCGGGATTGTGAGCCCGAAGCTCTAACCACTGAGCTATGCGCCTTCAATCACACACACTCACATACACACTCACACACACACATACAGGCACAAGTACGATGTGGGAGAAAGAGTAAACCGAGAAACAGAGTGCGATCGTATGGTCGTAACAGACGCGATTTAATAACGATAAAGGCTTTACGTTCTTTAAGAATAGATAAGTAAACTGCATAGCGTAGTTCTGAATAGAATGTGTCATAAAAGAGAGGAGGGATGGTCACAGAATTGAATGGCGGTCGGTTGACGTAAGTACAACTCAACGAAAGACCTTCCAATAGCAATATCCGGAACGACAGATCTCAGCGCAACAGCCTATCCTTGATGCAATTCAGAGTGAATCATCGAGGGCTGAGTGATCAGGTCTAACATGGAGATATACAACAACGAAAACAACAACAAATGATAATAATGGTTTCGAATTTTGCCACAAGGCCAGCAATTTTAGGGGAGGGGATGAGTTGATTGCATCGGCCCCAGTGTTCAAATGGTTTTTATTATATCGACCCCGAAAAGGGTGAAATGCAAAGCCCACTTCTGAAGCATTTGGACTCAGAATGTAGCGACAGACGAAGTGCCATTAAGCATTTGGTCCGGCGTGATAACGATTCTGCCAGCTCACCACCTGAATAATAATAATAATAATAATAATAATAATAATAATAATAATAATAATAATAATAATAATAATAATAATAATAATAATAATAATAATAATAATAATAATAATAATAATAATAATAATAATAATAATAATAATAATAATAATAATAATAATAATAATAATAATAATAATAATAGTAATAATAATAGTAATAATAATAATAATAATAATAATAATAATAATAATAATAATAATAATAATAATAATAATAATAATAATAATAATAATAATAATAATAATAATAATAATAATAATAATAATAATAATAATAACACCTACATGAACTTCTAACTTGTTGTCTCTTGAGGTCTCTGGGTGAGACTTGGATCCAACTTGTACAAATGCAAAACAAAAGTCAAACAAAATAATAATAATCCTTTCTACTATAGGCACAGTGCCTGAAATTTTTGTTGGGGGAGGATTCAGTCGATTACATCGAACCCCAGTATTCAACTGGTACTTAATTTATCGACCCCCGAAAAAATAACAGCAAAGTCAACTTCGGTGGAATTTGAACTCAGAACGGGACGACGGGCGAAATACCTCGAAGGATTTTGTCCATCGCGCTAACGATTCTGACAGATCGTCGCCTTAAAGTTAATTATTAATATTACTATTATCATTTCATATTTTGGTAACATTTAAACTCAGAATGTAAGGAACCGGAAGAAATGCCGCTGAGCATTTTATCCGACGCGTTAACGATTTTACCAGCTTGCCACCTTCTGCTATCAGTGCTAATTAAGATATTCGTTTCAAATTTTGGCAGAAATCCAAATATTTTGATTGAGAGAAAGGGGATTAGTCGGTTACATGACCCCTCCCCTCGTACCCAGGTTCGATCAAAAAAGGTACCAGTGCTCAGCTGGTACTTATTTCATCGATCCCGTAGAGATGAAAGATGAAGTTGACTGCGTTGGAATTTAAACTCGGGACGCAAAATGTCGAAACAACTACCGATAAACATTTTTGCCTACCTGCGATTGTAATAAACCGACCGTCTTAACGCACCAGTACCACCAACACCATCCTTAACATATTGGTCTGTCCTACTTACCATCCACCACCATCACCGTAACTCTCGACCGTTTCCTTTTGATCTCCGTTGTGTCTATTCGTGATTGTGTAGTGGTTCATTTGAAATTTTGATAATAATATTCAGAGCTTTGATTCGCTTAAGCTGATAACTTTTCGTTTGCAGTCTTCGTTCCGTCCGCTTTCCCCCAGGAACATCGAGCGAATAGATAATCTTTAATTCATTTTAAATAGAGCTAGGCAGACATTAATGTTCATGTGGTTACGATTAAGAGGATAATCTATCCTTACGTAGTTTCAAAATGCTGGCTGGTGATGAAAGGAAACGTAAATAAGATCAAGGCTTTCTACAATGGGTGCCGGACGATAACCTGCTTCTTCTTCTGGTACAACGCTATGCCAAATGAAGAGCTGTGCCGTCAAACTGGTTGCAGTG
>NC_142950.1:5062744-5075244 GCF_046866305.1 Octopus bimaculoides
CGGGTTATTTCAATCAGAGCCAAGGGTTTATATAAATGAAAATGTTTGAAACTGAATCGTGGACATTGTTTCTTCGTGTTATTTTGTTTTATGCACACACACACATATGTGTGTGTATGTCTGTACATGTGTGTGTATGTACGAACGCATGTATGCGTATATGTGCATATATATATATATATATATATATATATATATATATATATATATATATATATATATATATATATATATATAGAGAGAGAGAGAGAGAGAGAGAGAGAGAGAGAGAGAGAGAGAGAGAGAGAGAGAATGGTAAATTCTACATTAATACCACGTGACCTGAGCTGACCAATAGAGGCTTAACCTTAAGGAGCTATATTCATTTTATCTCGAAACTCTTACTCTTTTGCGTAAATGTATGCATCTATGTATGTATCTAAACACCGTTTATTTATCTCCCAGGAACAAAAAGAGAGCGATGGAATAAGTATCAGATCTAAAAATATAAATACTTGAGTCGATTTGTTAGACAAAACCCTTCAATACGGTGCCCCAGCATGGCCGGAGTCCAATGACTGAAACAAGTAAAAGATAAAAAAATATCAACCAACGAAAGACTGGAGATAAAAAAAAAAAAAAACTTAAATATTAAAATGGCAACAGCCACAGAAATGAGCGTAAACCTGGCTGTCGAATAACTAGTGAAAACAGATACAAACATCAATATCACCAGGCTAAAAGAAATTGTTGTTACAAAGGAAAGCCGCCACTCCGTTGGATCTACTTAAACACAGAATATCAAAACCAAGGAGAACAACATGGAAAAACAAACACAGCAAAAAGTATATGAAATAAAAGACTGGATTTTTCGATCGTTACTGAAATCAATAACAAGAGGATATAAATGAAAGAAAAGAAGGCAAAAATTATAAAAAAGAAGATGCGACTAAAACTAGAGACTCTCGCTAAATTGTAAATAATTCATCGTTATGAAATGCGGTAACGATTCTTTGAAGAAAGAAATAAGTAGGGCTTCAATGCAAAATTATGTGATCAAGGATCTGTGGAAATAAAATCGAAATAAATGCATTTCTAACTGCGGGAGAAGTAGAAAACTTTGAAGAAAGACAGAGAATGAATCATCACAAGCGAGGTTGTTTGTACCAAAAGACGCAACCTCTTAAAGCAGTTGTTCTCAACCTTTTTAATAACCGAGCCGGATTGCAAACAGGTCTGTTTTTAGGGAGCCGCACCAAAAAAAAAAAGGTAAAACAAGAGTTAATTAAAGACAAATTTAATATATTTATAGAGGGAATACCATCGATGGCCGCCGGAAAGATGCTTGACGGCCGTGTGAGTCTTTCGTAGCCGTGGTTCAGAACCACAGCCTGAAATCATGGGAGGCCAAATCAACGCAAAAAACAAACTGTATTGAACAAGGAATAACTGGAAGGTGTTACGAAGGGAATATGTTTCAAAGCTCTGATTAAAATATTTGATAGATTCATAGAAAGTACGTACAAAATATTATATTTTACGACTTGTGAAAAAGAGAGTCAAAAACATTATCTGATTGGATTAACGAGATATCAACAGGCCCAACCTTTTAGCATTCAAACTATTCTGTCAAACATAATACTTTCTTATTCAAATTGATTTGATTTAATCATGCATTATCTCGTAGCTTTGAGATTTCAACGATGTGATTGTATATTTTTAGAATGATATTTTAGGGTAGGTGTGAGAAGCAGGATCTGGCCAATTTAAACATAAGACAATTAGAATATTTTTGTTCAGATATGGCTGGTTTAAATGCTAAAGGTTTAACTGTTTAGCATTCAGATTATTTTGTCGAATGTAATGCTTATTTATTCGCATTGTTTTGAATTAACTTGGATTATCTCATAGCTTTGACAATTTCAACGATGTAATTGTGTGTTTTTAGAATAACATTGCAGGGTAAGTGTGAGAGGCTGAATCTGTCCAGTTTGGACATAAAACATGGAGAATATTTAAGTCTGATATAGCCGACCGTTTGAACACAAAACGTAGAATATTTGTAAAAGCTAAATGGTTAATCTCCAAAACCGAGAATCCTTGTGTGCCTGTCTGTAATATACACACTCTTAACTGCAATAAAACCACAGAGGATAAATGATTATCGAAAAAAACAACTGAATTCTCGAAGTCCAGAAGAAACGTCTCAAAGGCTCGTGTTGACCTTAAAGGTCAATTACTAATAAAAAAAGGGAAAATTGAAAACTGCAGGAAGAAAAAGAATGATCTGAGCCTGATATGGAATGGTTTCCAGGATTATTTTACCATCCCTGTGTTCTGGAAATATGAGCCATAAGTAAGGAGTACATTAAATAGGGGATCGATGAATGACAAAACTATTCTGTAGGTCTAAACAAAAGGGAAAATACAAATCCTATCTCTATTCAGAAACCAAAGTCTCAAGGGGGACTCACTCACTCACACACACACACACACACACACACACACACACACACACACACACACTCGCTGTCTCTCTCTCACTCTCCCTCCCTCCCTGTCTTTCTCTTACACATATTTTACTCTCCCACTCTCCTTCTCTCTCTCTCCTCTCTCCTTCTCTTTGCCCAGTCTCTCTCTCACTTTCTCTCTATCTCTCTTCCTTTCTCCTCCTTCCTCTCCACTCCCCTCCCTCTCTCTTCCTCTATCTCTTCTTCTCTCTCCCTCCGTCTCTCTTACGCTCTCCTTCGCTCTATCTCTCTCCTCTTTCTCTCTCCCTCTCATTTCCCTCTCTCTTTCTCTCTCCCCATTCACCCCTCTCTTCTCCTTCTCTCTTCTCCCTTCTCTCTCTTTCCTTCTCTCTCTTTCCTTCTCTCCTTCTCTCTCTTTCCTTCTCTCCTTCTTTCTCCCCATCTCCCCATTCACCCTTCTCTCTTCTCCCTCCCTCTCTCTTCTCCCTCCCTCTCTCTTCTCCCTCTCTTTCTCTTCTCCCTCCCTCTCTCTTCTCCCTCCCTCTCTCTTCTCCCTCCCTTTCTCTTCTCCCTCCCTCTCTCTTCTCCCTCATCCTCTCTCCCTCTTTACAGTCCTTTCCTGTCCAGCGTTAACCCCTTTCAACCCACTTAGCCAAACTAAACCGGACTCGAATATAATACGATGTGAGGACAAGATGGATGACCTCAAGATGTTTCACTGCAGATAATAGACATAGACAGAGGATAGATTGCCACAGACGCTGAACATGGATTTGCTCGAAGAATTGATATGAGAGATCTGGGTTAGAACAAACTGCGGCAAAGAAGAGAGAAAATTTAATAAACACTACTAAAATGATATTAGATAAAGAAAGAGAGATAAAGGGAATTAGACCAAACACAGATTTACGAATACTCGGGAATCAATAAACGAGATACAGCACAAAATATACGAATGAAGGGGAAAAAAACGGGTTAGGAAGTAAAATTATAGATGTATTAGATCAATATACGAAGCCGAACTCAATGTTAAAAATAAGATAATACGTATCAATACTCTAACTACTCACATAATAAGTAATGGTTATAATATTCTCAACTGAAAGCTAAGTGAATTAGCTGGACTAGACAGACAAATTTATATATAAAGAAAGAAAGAAAAAACGGCAAGTGAAATACTGTCTGCGTTTAGAATACATTATAAAGGAAAGAATATATTTACCACGAATATTGGGAATTGGAGTTTTCTGCAGCCAAATAAATACTTGAAAATACTTATTGTGGGACTACGAAGCTATTATAAAATAGATCAGAGGTTCTCGACCATTTTTTTTTTTTTGGCCTGTGGATTCCCTTTAATAACTAATTTATTCAGGTGGACCCTCAGAGCCATTCGATGTTTTTTTTATCCTATTATTACAGATGCAGATGTGATTGTGTGGTAAGAAGCTTGCTTTCCAGCCACATGGTTCCGAGTTCGGTCCCACTACGTAGCGCCTTGAGCAATTGTCTTTCATTATAGCTACAGTGGATTTAGTGTACGGAAGCTGAAAGAAGCCCGTTTTGCTTGTAGATATGTATATATATATATATATATATATATATATATATATATATATATATATATATATACTCGAGTTATAAGCGCACAAAAACCGACAGACAGAACAGGATTTATATTTTAGATAAGTCTTCGACTTGCAACTAGTTTGATAAGTGTCAATGCACGAATCTCTCGGCACTCAACTCATTCTGTTATGTCTGCTAAATATATATATATATATATATATATATATATATATATATATATATATATATATATATATATATATATATATATATATATAGATATAGATATAGATATACATTGTAACAACACACATTCGATGCAAGTCGGATTGTCTGATTAAGTGCCTCTCCAATGTCTAAAACCCGCGAATATTACGTGATTTTTCATTTAGAATTTTTGCGTAAACTGGCGTTGGAAATATAGATGGCACGGAAACAATTGTAACTTATAATTGAAGATGTGTTAAAGAATTTTTCTTGTCTTCTTCTTGGGTATATATATATATATATATATATATATATATATATATATATATATATATATATATATATATATATATATATATATATATATATATATATATATATATATACATTCATACATTCATACATATATATATATATATATATATATATATATCATGATGTGATGGGTGAGGGTTAGATGGTGTGTGTTCTCGATATGTAGACATATTGTATTTAATTTTATTGATGTCATCCGTGATAAATTATTCGTGTCTCGAGAATTTGAGGTGTGTTTTAGCATCTATTTTTAGATTTAAATGGAGTAAAACTGATTATTCGATAAATTTTCAAAGATTTTTCAACATTTCCTTTATCTTTTATATATTCCTTCTCTCTTTGTCTTTCCCTACAACTCTCTTTTATTATTATTTATCAATATTCATCTATTGATCTGTCTGTCAGTCTGCCTGTCTCTCTGTCTCTCTCTCTCTTCCTCTCCCTCTCACTATCTCTCCTATGCGAGTGGGACGGCGCGTGACGTTGCTTATGGTTTGGCACTCACAAACGTAGTTTCGATTCCTGAAGTGGGCGATGTGTTGTCTTTTTGAGCAAAGCACTTCATTTTCCGTTGCACCAGTCCACTAAGCTGTAAATGGTTAACCTACGACGAATTAGCTACAACAACTCTAGGAAGCGCTTTGGAATCATGTGTATACAGCAACATCCGCTAGTCTGGTCGATAAAGTAATATATATATATATATATATATATATATATATATATATATATATATATATATATATATATATATATATATACATATATATATATACACAAATATGTGCGTGTGTGTATACACACATATATATACATACATACATACATACATACATACATACATACATATATATATATATATATATATATATATATATATATATATATATATATATATATATATATATATATATATATATATATATATACATATATATATATATGTATATATATATTATGATTTAGTAGTTAGGGTATTCGTCTGGATTCCTGACAGCGCGTTGTCTTCTTGAACAAAAACATGTGTGTAGGAAAACGACCTTCACCTTTCTCTCACCAGCAAGATTTCTACCTCGTTTTCTGTATGAATTTTTCAGGCTTTTAGAGTTGTCTTTTCATATTCTGCTTCTTCGAATGAATGGTTCTATTTTCTATCGAGAAGTAAAGCTGTGTTAATTCATAATTCACCTACGGTTGGACTGAAAACTCTTTTAAATTAAGATTTCACCAGCGCACATATACATTCAGAAACACTGAGAATTGAAAATGCTTTCACAGAAAGTTATCAAAGCATATTTACTTCAAGAAACAACAGCATTAAAAAAAATTAAATGTCATTTAAGAGATGTCATTACACACCAATACTTATTCACCGTAATGATATCCGTGTTTTTATATTTGTGAAACGATGTATATGTTACTATATACTCGTTCTGAGCTTATATATTTCTATCGGCATATGTTGTAATAATACTTTAAACTGCTTAAACATTGAACGTTGTGTTATCTTGTAGAATGCCGTTATATGTTTCAAACAAATCAAAATGCTTTCCTTTGTTAACGAGGACCTCATTAACTCGTGTTAATAGGTATCTTAAATGGTATCCTTTGTTAACGAGTATCTCGTATTCAACGAGCTTTATTTCTATTTCGTAAATATATATATGCTCAATTATAACTTCAGAATCAGTAAGGTGTAAGTTGCGATTTCTGAAGACTTATCTTTAAATATATTTTATGGTATTGATCTATTTTCTAGTATTGCCTTCATTATGTTCTACATTGAAGTGTATTTCCTTCATATTATTCAAACATACACAGATAATCATACATACACACACACACATATATATATATATGTATGTATCTATGTATGTGTGTGATATAAATATGTGTACATGCGTTTGTACATACTCACACACACCTATATAGCTAGATATGTAAATAGTCTGTTTGATATACAAATACATATACAAATATGTGTGTATGTATAAATATATATGTATATACGTATATATATATATATATATATATATATATATATATATATATATACATATATATATATATATACATGTGTGTGTGTGTGTGTGTGTGTGTGTGTGTGTGTGTATGTATATATGTATGTATGTATGTATCTATGAATCTATGTATGTATATGATATAAACATGTGTACATGCGTTTCTTCGCACACACACATATACACATATATATATAGCTAGATATGTAAATAGTCTGTCTGATATACAAATACAGATACTAATATTTGTGTGTATATATATATATATATATATATATATATACATACACACACATGCACATATATAATATATATACATACATATATATGTGTGTATGCATATATGTGTGTGTGTTTGTGGGGGTGTGTGTGTGTGTTGATAGAAGCTTAAGTAATGTGAAGTTATGTGAAGTTATTTCGCTTTTCGACACACACTCTTTTGAATAAACCAACAAAGTACGTAACAACCACCTTCATTCACACATACACACACACACACACACACACACACACACACACACACACACACACACACACACATACACACACATACACACATATTCACATACCCATATGTACATATATTTAAGAATAGAGATGGAATGTGAGGAGATAGTGGTAGCTAGAGAAGAAGAAGAAGAAGAAGAAGAAGAAGAAGAAGAAGAAGAAGAAGAAGAAGAAGAAGAAGAAGAAGAAGAAGAAGAAGAAGAAGAAGAAGAAGAAGAAGAAGAAGAATGTATGAGACCATGAAAGACATATTGAACTACACAAGGAATATGTTAAACGTAAAATTCTTGTAAAAGTGAAAACAAAATAGAAAGAAAGAAAGAAAGAAAGAAAGAAAGAACATTTCTATGACGTCAGAAGGCCACGGCTTGTTGAAAACGAATTACACTTTTGAAATATTCAATCTAGAAAATTCGATAAACCATTATAACTAAGACTTGCGCCACACGTTACAAAACCACCACCACCACCACCACCACCACCACCACCACCACCACCACCACCACCACTACTGCCAACACTAATACTGTGACCATTCTCATATCATCTCTGTGCTGATCCTACCATCACTACCATCATCACCACCATGTTAATCGCACTACCACTATTGTCATCATCACCACCATCATCACCACCTCCACAAATTCTACTACCACAACCACCACCACCAGCACCACCGCTATGTTAATCACACTAACAGCATTACTACCACTACTACCACTACCACAACAACTACCATCACCACCGCCATCACTACTACTACTACCGTCACCACCACCACCACCACCACTACCACCACTATCACCACTACCACTACTACCACCAGCACTACCACAAGTATTCTCGCCTTTCCTCACGCCACTACCACTCTGAACGCACCACCACCACCACCATCGTCTCTACAACCAATCTTTGCGCCATCACCATGCTAACCACACCAGAGATTTTCACATCATTTGGTCAATCCCAGAGAAACATGTAGTTAGTCAAATTCTAGTAACTCCAGACAGCTGGAGCTGCTAATTAGCATACCATGGGTGATGCTTAGCCCTTTATTTCATATTAGATGCCTGTCAAAGGGGAACCCCGCCCTCACAGTTTCAAGGTATGATAGAAACTTCCCCCATGCCCGTCGGTTATGACGACGGGAGTTCCAGTTGATCCGGTCAACGGAACAGCTTGTTCGTGAAACAAACGTCCAAGTGGCTGAGCACTCCGCAGACACGAGTATCTTTAATAGGGGTGTTACACACGTTATAACTAGGCTGGCTTCTTGAATTACTGGTACAAGTCATTTCTGCCAGCTGAATGGACTGGAGTCACGTGAGTAAAAGTATGTTCAAGGTTACAACGCGCCACCAGGTATCGAACACCTGACCATACGATTGTACTCTGCCAGTTATGACGACGAGTGTTTGTTCTAGTTGATCCGATCAACGATACAGCCTGCTTGTGATATTAACGTGTAAGCGGCTGAGTATTCCATTCCAAACCCGGAACCATGTGGTTGGTAAGCAAGCTACTTACCACACAGCTACTCCTGCGCCTATAAGTAACATTGTTTTTTAAAAATCTTATTCATCCATCTGCTCGCTTTCAACCTATGCTAACAGAGTGTGGATGTGGTTTTGAGAACCATTTGGCGTCTATTTCTAGCACGTTGGTGGGGTTTATTTGCACCCTGTAATATAATTATATATAATTGCATATTAGTATATAATTATATTTATATAATTGTATATATATACACATACATACATACATACACACACATACATATGTATGTGCGTGTATGCGTGTGTGAGTCTGTGTGTGTGTGTGTGTGTGTGTGTGTGTGTGTGTGTGTGTGTGTGTGTGTGTGTGTGTGTGTGTGTGTGTGTGAAGCCTAACTTTTTGGTGTGCGTTACTTCTTCCATGTAGTAAACTGTTAATATTGAGAAGATGAGGAGGAACTGCGCTCTCGTAATAAGCAAGATGGCTACAGTGGTGCATTTATGTATCGAATATGAACCGCGGTTTCGATCATGGAATGTGTCAGATGAGACACAGATCACAGACACATATAACCACTCGCAGACAGTCACAGACAAATGCTCACAGGGACATATAGACTTTGGTACAGTCAAAGACTCACAAATACACACAGATACACACACAAACACACACACACACACACACACACGCGCGCGCAAAGACAAGTCCTTTCTGTTTCACTTACACAATCTCTCAAACACAACACTCGGGGACAGAAGGACACAATGACATACACACACAGATACACTAGGTGGCATACTCGCTTATCCACGCACACATACACACATATATATACAGGCACACGCATACACACACACACGCACATGCACCATACACGCGCATGCACATAGAGTTTTACACACACCGGCTACGCTCAAACGCCCACACATACACGCTTGCGCGTACAGTGTCATACCCACGTACACGGAGTAATATACGTACACACACACGCACATACGCACAGGCACACACACGCACACACACACACACACAGAGTAACATACACGCACAGATACACAACGTAGCATACTCACTTATCCACGCACGCACTCACGCACATTTATACACACACACACACACACACACACACCCGTTGTTTCTGTCTCTCATACACACACACAATCTCTCAGACATACACTCACACTCAGAGACACACAGACAGACACAATCATACACACACACACATACACACACACACACACACACACACACACACACTGACACAACCAAACAGAAGCGATTGTGAGATACAATAAAAATCACCTCTTTCTACCCCACGTCCGCCCCTACCTCCACCAGATTATTATTATCATTAATTTTACTATTATTATAGTAGTTGTTGTTGCCGTTGTTGTTTTCCATCGTCATCATCATCTTCATCATCATCATCATCATCATAATCTTCTTCATCATCATCTTCATCGACATTATAATTACCATCATAAACATCATTATTATTGTTATTGTTATCAACCTCATCATCGTCATCATCATCATCGTCATCATTATCTTCATCATCATCAACATCATCATCATCATCATCATCATCATCATCATCATCCCTATTATTATTATTATTATTATTATTATTATTATTATTATTATTATTTGAATTACTGTTACTATCATCATCATCATCATCACATCATCACCATCATCATCATCATCGTTATCATCATCATCATCATCATCATCATCATCATCATCATCATATTCATCAACGTTATCATCATTATCATCATTATTTTTATCATCATCATCATCACCATCATCATCATCATCATCATCATCATTACCAACATCACCATGACCATCATCACCATAATTATCATTGTTATTATTTTGTTGTTGCTGTTGTTGTTGTTGTTTGTGTGTAAATCAATATGGAGGCGACCAGAAGAATGGAAAAATTCTCTGGAAGTGTGGAGAGGTAAAATTTGATGAGATTTTAACGGGATTTTTGCCAGGAGTGAGCTAGGGGTTTTCCTGTTAGGGAACAACACACATAAATAGCGGGGTGGGGTGGGCTTTCTTTTGAAAAGGAACGGAAGAAGAAATTATTCAAATACAAACCCTGTCATTTCATTAACGAAATGAATACCACCAGCGTCACAACCAGCACCACAACCACCACCACTACAGCCACTACTATTACCATCGCCACCACCACTCACAACCACCAATACCACCACCACCAACACCACCACCACCACCACCACCGCAATTACCACCACTACAGCCACTACTATTGCCATTACCATCACAACCATAACCACCACTACTATAACCACCACTACCACCGCCACTACTACTACTATGACCAATACCACCGCAATCGATAGATAGTACCACCATCTCCTCAGCTGTCACCAATACCACCATAGTTACTAAGACCCTAATAATTATCATTACCATCATTATCATCATCATCATTATCATCCTCCTCCTCATCATCATCATCACCATCATCACCACCACCACCATCATCATCATCATAATCACCACCACCATCATTATCATCATCATCATCATCATCATCTTCATCATCATCATCATGCTCGTCATCGTCGCCATCATCATCATCATCATCATCATCATAATCATCATCATCACCATCGTCATCGTTATCATCATCATCATCATTGTCATTATCATCGTCATCATCATCATCATCGTCATCGTCACCATCATCATCATCATAATCATCATCATCATCATCGTCGTCGTCGTCGTCGTCCTCATCGTCGTCGTCCTCATCGTCGTCGTCCTCACCGTCTTCATCACCATCTTAATCCTTATACCATCAACGCTATCAAAATCATTTTCGTCGTCTCCTTCATCATCAACTATTGTATCGTAATGAACGCCGTCTTTGGCGACGGCAGCGTCGTGACGGCGTCGGCGGCAGCGTTGTCGTGATTATCACCATCACCACATTCCTTTCTTAACACATCTAAGTGTGTTACCGATTACACCAGCGTATCAGCCTGATCCTTTCAATTAGTTCGTAGCTGTTTTTGTAAGCAAACTTTATATGCTTTCGGTGCGAATGGTTTTTGATAAGCGGTGTCGATGATGATGATGATGATGACGACGATGATGGTGGTGGTGGTCGTGGTGGTGGTGATTGACCGGACCTAGAGGTGGTGGACAAGGTGCACCACATATGCTCTATAGTTGACGCTGCATGCCCCTTTGACCCACGAATAGTCAAGTAGGATGGCAAAAAGGTAGACAGACACTGCCCCCTAAAATACGAAATAGCCCGACTATGGAAAATGAAGAAGGTGAAGATAGTGCGAATTATTGTTGGGTCCATGGGAACAGTATCAGAAGGCATCAAGAGGAATATAAAGGAAATTGGAATAGAGTGCCCAGTCAAACTGTTACAAAAGATTTGTCTCCTTGGCATGGGCTGAATAATCAGGAAAGTATTAGATAATTAAAAGAGCGAATAGCATGGTACCGTAGGCTTCAGGTAGTAGACTCGCTACGCATACAAGACTCCAGGAGCTCCAACACAACCTGTGATTAAGAGAAAATAATAATAACGATTTCAAATTATGGCACAGGGCCAATAGTTTTGGAGGAGAGGGCTAAGTCGATTACATCGACTCCAGGACTTGACTGGTACATATTTTATTGATCCCGGAAGGATGAAAGGCTAAGTCGACTACGGTAGAATTTTATGATAATGAAAATGGCCACAGAGCAACAACAAAAAACGACAGAATAATAATAACAGCAAAACAATAACAAAACACTAGAAAAATAATAATACGGCAACAGCTTTAATAAAAACAACGAGAACCTCAATAGGAATGCCAACAACAACAATAACAACGCTAACAACAACTACAAAACAGCAGAAAAACACAACAACGATAATATTGACAAC
>NC_142950.1:5080244-5082744 GCF_046866305.1 Octopus bimaculoides
ACGATATGGATTTGCAGCGAAAGAGATAGTATACAAGTTCGTGAGTTGATTGGTGGTTTGTGATATATCCGAGCTGGAGTTTATGGCAAACAATCGCAGTGTATAAAACGTGTAATTTACTTTGATCGTGCTGATGAAGGTTTTGTATGTTTGTATGTATTTTTTTTACGATCGTTTGGCTGCCAAAAATATAGTCCTACGCCCAGGGAGAAATACTTGTGCAGAATATATACGCATCGCCCATATATATATATATATATGATTGACCGTTGACTGAACACTATTCAATTTTTTTTCTCCGTGTTTTTCTCCTTGTCTCCGTATTCTTTCTGTTGAAGAGCGGAGCTCGAAACGTCAAAGACTTTCCGTATTCCCGAGCGTCATACTAATATATACTTTTGTTATTTACACCACCTGTCCTCGTCTGTTGTTATTTTTTGTATATTCTCCCATATATATATATATATATATATATATGTGTGTGTGTGTGTGTGTGTGTGTGTGTGTGTGTGTGTGTGTGTGTGTGTGTGTGTGAAAGACAGAGACGTACGGTAGACGTCAAGATACATATGTGTATACAGACACACACAAACACACATATATGTGTATACACACACACATACACATATATGTGTATAGACACACACACACACAAATATGCATATATATATACATATATATACATATATATATATATATATATATATATATACATACACACACATACACACATCTGTGTATACACACATAAACAAATATATATATATACACATACACACACATACACACATATGTGTATACACACAAAACAAATATATATATGCATATATATATACACACACATACGCACACATATTTGTATACACACACACATATATATATATGCATATATACAGAGATATATACATACACACATATATACACATACACACATATGTGTATACACACAAACAAATATATATACATATGTATGTATATACATACACACATACACAGACATGTGTATACACACACACACACACACACACACACACACACACACACGAATGCACATAGACACACACACACACACAAACTCACACACATACACACGCTTAGTAGTGAAATTTACTGAAATCTAATACCTCACAAATTTCGTACCTGATTTTACCTCTTCCCTAATCACAATCAATCGACCGAGTAAATTCCTGGAATTTATGTAATAAACAAATAAAATTCTATACTAAATATATTAGTAACTAATGCGATATAAAATTGGTTATCCTTATGGATATCCTTATGATATCCTTATGAACAAGAGACCGTCCAACAGTATTATATACAGCCAGCCAAAAATATAGCATGAAACGGTGCAGCGTATTTGCCCTGTCTTTTCCCCTCTCTCTCTTTTTCGGTCTCTCTCTCTCCCCACTCCCCTCTCTCTGTCTCTCTCTCTATCTCTCTCTCTCTTCCCATCTATCTATCCATCTTGCTCTTTGTATATATTTTGCTGTGATTTTAAGGAGATTTAGCTGCTATTTCCTGTCGGTTTTGTGCCACCATTTAGTGGTTCAATCATGGCATCATTATGACCTTCCCTAAGAAACAACGTACTGACTGATTAAAGAAAGATGCCGTTATTATTTTTAATAGGTCAATCTACCACGTAAACGCTGTTTCGTTGCCTTATTTCAATTCAAAGATAATGGATTCGTCACTGAATAAAGATAACATAAATAGGAAAAATTTATGTTCAGGTGTTTCAGACGACCTAATTGATTTGATTGGTCACTATTTTTATTGCTTATTTTTGGTTTTCTGATTTTTTTTTTTTTTGTTTCTTTTATTTTCCAAGTATGAATTTATGAATATGTAAATGTTCAGTTTTTGGATAGAATCTCAGTTCTCCTGGCATTAAAAAACTTGGATGAGACAGAGGCGTTTGTTATGCTCTTGAGAGACTCCCCACAGCCAAACAAAAGACTAGACGAACAGAGAAAGACCAGTAATTATAGAACTTGACAGAAAAATTCATTGACGCAGAAATCATTAGAGAAAGAAACCCCAACATAACAACAACAACAACAACAACAACAACAACAACAACAACAACAACAACAACAACAACAATAATAATAATAATAATAATAAAAGCAATGATAATTATAATAAAAGCTAGGATACGCGTTTTTATTCCCGGAAATATTTCACAGTTTATGAATGGATGAACTGCGCAAGTTTCAGCGTCAAGTGATATTATACGCTATAAATAGCAATTTGAGACTGAAATGGGGTTATTTTCTTCTTTTTTGCTGTCCCAAATTGGTATTTATAATGTCTAATATTACTTTATATTGAAAATCACAGTTGTACTTTCATATATAATTTCATTCAAAAGGGGGATAATTTTTATCGTAAATTCGTGAATATCGAATCTAGGTGAGACATCTTATTATTTTTGACGTCAGGGTAATATATATATATATATATATATATATATATATATATATATATATATATA
>NC_142950.1:5097744-5110244 GCF_046866305.1 Octopus bimaculoides
ACAAAAATTACCTACTATTTCAGAGCCATGTGGGGGTATTCGCTTGCGCCGAAGTTTGCGATTAATCAATCATATTTAACAATTTAGAATATTATTGTAAAAATTGTTCTAAATAGAAACAAAAAAAGGAAAGAGTAACAAAAAAAGTTGGGGAAGTGAAAAACCTCTTCAAGAATTGAGCTGTACAGACATAACGAGTAGACAGCCTTTTTACTATATGGATGGTCTCAGATTGGACAAATTTAGAAAAGAAATATAAACTATAAAATACTCCCAGAACCGAACTGAGGGTCATCACGTTTTATATACCACACTATAGACACATACAAGTATACCAGGGCAGACAGACAGATAGATACATTTCTTTTATTAGCCACACAGGGCTCAACGAAGATGGGACAAATACAATGTAGAGCTTTTCTTTTTGGGAGGGGGAAGGAAGGAAAAAAAAAAAAAAAAAAAAAAATTGGTGGTGTCGATCAAAAGGGATCGTAGGAAGGGAAAAAGGGGCAGTTCGATCAAAAGGGATCGAAAAAAAAAGAAAAGGAAAGGCCGATCAATAGGGATCGTGTATCACACAGTAATGTTCTCGTGTAAAAAGAGGGGAGGACAGTTTAGGTTTAACCGTGGAAGGAAAAGCCTACGGAAAAGACCACGGTAACCTTGGTCAATATTCTCATTGAAGAAACTATAACAGTAAGTGACTCTCTTTTGCCTTTTTGTTTTATTTTTTTTTCTTGTTCATAGGGTTATGCTCAAGATGGCTCCGTCGTTCACACGTGCCATCCTTGCTACATTCACCCATCTTTTTTTGAAGCATTCACTAGACAAGACTTCCCTTTCTACTCTCAACTTCCTCTTCAGGTGATACTTGAAGAAGTTGATGAGAGATTGCCCAGAGAGGAAAGTCTTTGTCTCTAGACCTTTCAGACGCGTCCACCATACACATTCTTTCGCCATAGCCACAAGTACGATGAAAATAGCTCTTCCTTCCCGTTTAAAGGAAGGAGGTGCGACAATATTCACGATAGACTCGGCTGATAGACCGACTCGTCCCACACGCGATAGCAGTTGTTCGACGTAAGCCCACAGCTCGGAAATGGTGGGACACTGTACGAGTGCGTGCAGAACGGTTTCGTCGCTCTGCCGGCATCTCGGACAGGTCGGCCCCGTGTTTCTCGAGCCATGCCTGTAGAGCTTATCCCGAACGGGTAGTGCTTCTCGATAGCACTGCCAGGCCAGGGATCTCTGGAAGTTGTCCATAGGTCCCGGCCCGAAGGTCGTCTTAAACAGGCGGGTCAGGTATTCCTCGTCGACGCCCAGGTTCGCCCCGAGATCGTCGTCGTACCTTCCCTCCACTAATCCACTATAGAATGCGTTAGTTGTGATGCAGTCGCTCAAGGTTGACCCGGGTTGTTGGAGTTGCCGAAGAGCAGCGCGACACTCGCGGTGCCATTCGCCCTTCCTCGGCCTCTTCTTGATCCATGACTGCAGTTCGGTCATGGAGACGAGCTGCGGGAAAGCGCGCCTAGATAGATAGATAGATAGATAGATAGATAGATAGATAGATAGATAGATGGATAGATAGATAGATAGATAGATAGATAGATAGATAGATAGATAGATGGATAGATAGATGCAAAGACACACACACACACACACATCTATCATACATACACATACAGTGAGTGTAGGAACGCAGAAGGCAACAAATTTTCTGAAATATTAAGCAGGTTACAAAGAAAGACCATTGAAAAACGAGCCTTTTCTTATGCCAATCAAATATGAGTGTGTATGATTGTATGTTTATATGTATGTGTTAGCGTGTGTCTTTATGTTTATTTGTCTGTGTGTGTATATATACGGCCGCTCATTGCTATGTTTGTGCGCATTTGTGTCATAGCGAAAGATCGTCTGCTCATGTCTGATATTTACTGTGCGCGCATTGAATATATTTAACGTTGTGTGACATAAGTGAGACAGAGATAGGGAATGAGAAAGATAAACAGGAATATGTATGTATATATATATATGTATATATATTCAGAGGGAGAGGAAGAGAGAGAGAGAGAAAGAGAGAGAGAGAGAAAGAGAGAGAGAGAGAGAGAGAGACGGGGGACTTGGGGTTAACTATAAGATTTGTCTCTAAGTGGATTTTGTCACGAAACCAATTTCAGCCTATCAATTGTTTGTAAATAGTGATGGAAGCGTGAGTGAGGTGCAGAGGGCGACAAGAATATACATATGTATGTATGTGTGTATGTGTGTGTGTGTGTGTGTGTGTGTACGTGCGTGTGTGTGTGTGTGTATACACATATATATATACATGTATATAAGTATACCTATATAAGCTATTATTTATATACATGTATATATATATATATATATATATATATATATATATATATATATATATATATATATATATATATATATATATATATATATATATGTATATACACACATGTATATTTGTGTATATATGTATATATAGTTATGTAAATATTTATATATATGTATATGTATATATATGTGTGAGAATGTGTGTGTGTATATACATATGCATATGGGTATATATCTGTACGTATGGATTTGCGGGCGTGTATGTAATTATACATATCTGTGTGTGTATGTGTGTGTATGTGTGTGTACGTGTGTGTATGTGTGTGTACATGTATGTATGCCTGTGTTTGTGTATATAGAGATATGTATATGTCTCTCTCTCTCTCTCTCTCTCTCTATATATATATATATATATATGTATATACACATATACATTTATGCATATATATATATATATACACACATGCATACATGCCCATATATACACACTCATGCGCACACACACACGCACGCGTTGGGAATGGAAACGAAGCTGGAGTTGAGATGAATTTTGGAAAGATTTAATTACAGCAACAAAAACAGCCCCATCAACAGATATTTTGGAAGCGAGAGAATAAAGAAGATAGAGAGGGAAAGGGCAAGGACATAAGAGAGAAAGAGAGAGAGAGAGACAGAGAGAGACAGAGACAGAGACAGAGACAGAGACAGAGACAGAGAGAGAGAGAGTGTGAGAGAGAGAGAAAAAAAGAAAGAGAAGAAGAAAGAAAAAGGAAGAAGGAAGAAGAGTGAGAAATCGAGAATAAAGGTGACATAGCGAGACTGTGTATGTCGTTGTGTGTGAGTGTGTGTGTGTGTGTGTGTGTGTGCGTGTGTGTGTGTGTGTGCGAAGAAACAAATCTTTGTGTACATGTGAGAATATGGTAGGATATATATGTGTGTGTATACGTTTGTAGTTTTATCGTATGTTTGTGTATGTATGTGTATGTGTATGTATGTGTATGTATGTGTATGTGTATGCATGTGTATGTGTATGTGTATGTATGTGCATGTATGTGTATGTCTATGTATGGATATTCGAATGTTTACATGTGTTGCAGCGTACGTGTGTATGTTCACTAATATGTATATATATTTTTCGACGTGTGTGTGTGTGTGTGTGTGTGTGTGTAACTGAATTATATATATATATAGATATTTGTGAGAGTGCATGTGAGAGTGTTGTGTGTGTGTATATATATCTTAGTTTGTGTGTATGTGATAAATTGTGTATGCGAATATGTGTGTGTAAGTGTGTAATTTTGTTTGTTTGTGTATATATGTACAATTGGGGGAGAGCACGTTTGTGCTTGTATGCATGTGAGGGTATGCATTCGTGTGCGTGTGTGTATTGTGTATGTATGCGTGTGTGTTTATAATGCTTTATATTCTTGTGAGTGTATGTACATGTACGTTCGTATTCGCTTTTGTACGTGTGTGCATGTGGAGTTATTTGTTCGTCTGCCCGTGTTTGCATACGTTTTTGTGCATGTGTATGTTGGGTGAGAGTGTGTGAGAGTGTGTGAGAGTGATAATGAGCGAAAGATCAATGTTGAAAGATATAACAGTTGTGTGAGAAGATGTCGGCTGCTAAACGAATGCACGATACCACAAAAATGGAAAACTGAATGAAACAGACGATAATGAAAAGAATGAGGCAAAGACGGAAGGAAAATGAATGAAAGAAATTTTAAAATGCATGAAAATGATAAAGTATACAAAATTTATCCCCTTCCCTCCAACAAAAAAGAAATACAAATGAGAAAAATAAAAGGATAACAGACATTTTACTGGAATATTGTGCGAATGGCGAGGCACATTAAAATAAAAACTCACACATACTGAAAATATAAATTACGAAGGTTTACGATGAAAATTTTTGGCAGATTACAACCACACGAGATGTTTGTGTAAAAAAAAAACTATAACAAAAAGGTGGAGAAAAGTGTCTGAAAAATCGGAAATTGTGCTCTCATATCAAATTCAGATGTTGTGAAAGAAGATAATCGAGCAGACTACATCAGCACGAACCCAAGTGAGAATATGAGGGAGAAGGAGAGGAAGAGGAAGAGAGAAAGAGAGGAAGAGGGGAGAAAGGGGCGGCAGTGGGAGTGAGAATGAAAGAATGTACATGTTCCGTTTCTAACTTCTGATAAGAAAGCAGGCAATCAGTGTGTGTGTGCACGTGTATGTGTGTGTGTGTGCACGTGTCTGTATGTGTGTGTGTGTGTGTGTGTGTGTGTGTGTGTGTGTGTGTGTGTGTGTGTGTATTGCATGCAAGCGCGCGTGCATGCATACGTATGCGCGTATTTATGAATACAAATAAGGACGTATATACACATATATTGATATACATATATGAACATATAAGTACATGAGTATATATGTGTGTGTATATGCATATATATAATGTATGTATATACACGAAGTGTATATATATATATATATATATATATAAATATGTATGTATATACACGTAGTGAAGGCGCATGGATCAGTGGTTAGAGCGTCGAGCTTACGATCGTGAGGTTGTGAATTCAAATCCCGGAGCGGGTTGCGTGTTGTGTTCTTGAGCAAGACACTTTATTTCACGTTGCTCCAGTTCACTAAACTGTAGAAATGAGTTGCGACGTCACAGGTGCAAAGCTCTCAGAGTATATAGGTATGTGTAGTGTTTATTAAATAGCTTTCTAAATGTATTTATTCATCGCACTATTTATACAATTTTTATATATATATATATATATATATATATATATATATATATATATATATATGTATGTATGTATGTATGTGTGCGTGTACACATATGTGTATATACATATGTGTATATATATATATATATATATATGTATATGTATATATATATAAACGGAGAAAGAGACAAGAAAAATACAACATCGTGAGGTCGTAACGTATTAGTTAGACGCTCAGAGAAGAAAAAGATTGGTTACCTTACGTTTCGAACCTCAGCTCTTCTTCGGAAACACGAGATATACGAAAGTGCAAAAGAAAAGGCAGAAGCAGGGAAAAAATCGCCAACAATCCACTTGTAGATAGATAGATAGATAGATAGATAGATAGATAGACTGATTGATTAGCGCAAATACGTAATTAAACACATAGGTGTATATATATATATATATATATATATATATATATATATATATACACGCATGTTGTTGATTGTCTCTCAGATATTTCCTAAGTTTCGTGCTTGAAATATTATCGACTGTCAGATGAGAGATAGAAAAAGAGAGACGGCAAAAAAAAAGAGAAAATGAGAGGGAGAGAGTAAAAGAAAGAAAGAAAGAAAGAAAGATATAAAGAAGGAAAGAAGGAAAGAAAGATAGAAAGAAAGAACGACCAACAGGGAAAATCGAGAGAAAAGGAGAAAGATCACACTGAAAAAAATATTAGAAAAATATTTGATGAAATGGTAACAAGTTGTTTGTTGGCTTTTGTATACGGCCGATCGTTTGATGATGTCGTCTGCTCGTGAATGAAGAGCGTTGAACCGTGAAGACTACCAGAATGTAACTGTAATTCATTAAAGTTGTAATACATTAAATAATAACATGTTAACATGCTGGTATGATTCAATAAAACTCCATTTTACATGTTTATTATTTTGAAATGTTTAAATAGGATAGGAGAAGTTGAATCTGCCGTAAACTTTCTCTGATATCATTGAATTTTTAGCTATAAAATGAACCTTGTTTTACTACATCGTGTACGTACGTATACATGTGTGCTTTTCCTTTGAATTTTATTTAAATTCTTCTTGAGGGAGTTCAAACCGGTCGCTAACGAAGTGACAACGTTTTTTGAGTTAAGAGTCTTTCCGGTGTTTGTAAATATGTGTCTGAGTTGGTGTGGTGGTTGAACTGTCGGCGTATACATCCACATTTGTGCATATATTCACATAAGAATCTCTAATGGAGGATTTGGGGAATGTCTTAAAAGCTTCACTGTGCCGCTAATAGATGGGATTTGTAAGAGCCGGCTGGAGTCCAAGATCATTACCTATCTGGGCATTATTATGTTCACTTATCCTTCTTTTGACAACAGAACACAATCACATATAATACATATCCAATGTTCACTGTTGATTACAGTTCTAATTGTTCCTTTGAGACAGGCCCTTTTAAGTCCCGAGTGCTGAATCGTCTTTTCCTTCCAGACATTACAACCAGTCCTAACAGCATCTCTCCACTTGTTCCGATCTAGAGCATCATTTCCCAATCACTCGTGTTCATATCTAGTTTCTTCGGGTTTTCCTTCATACAGTCTTTATACCTTTTCCTTAGCTTATATTGTGATCGCTTACCAGAGTTGAGCTCACCATAAAAAAGACGCTTTGGCAAACCCACGTCTTTCATTCTAATAACATATCCAGTCCATCTCATTTGAGCCAAGGTAACATGTTCTTCAAGTGAGCTGCAACGTGCCATGCGCAAAACCTCTGTATCTGGTATTAAACATTCCCACTTGACTCCTAAGATACGCCTGAGGCACTTTTGATGAAATCTCTCCAGCTTTTTTATGTGACGATTGTAAATGGTCCATGTCTCGCATGAATACAGAAGAGCAGACGATACACACGCCTTATAGACACTGTTTTTTGTCTGCAGAGAAATACCTCCCTGCAGACATACATACATACATGCATATATACATACAATGATATACACATATATACATACATACACACATACAGACATACATACATATACACTTATATGCATGTATACATACATGTATACACACACATACATGCGCATACATGCAAACATACATATATACATACACATACATAGATGGATACATGCATACATACATACATACACACACATACATATATATAAACACACATACATACACATATACATATACATATTCACGCACACGTACATCCATACATCCATATATACATAAATACATAAGCTGGAAACAGGTTTTAAAATGCATGTAACGATTTTCAACGATCTTTTACAAAACAAATTTAATCCGTTTAAAACCTCTTACAACATTTTCGTACTATTACGTAAAAGAAATATCTATGAAGCAAACCAATTCCATTTTCCTAATATTTCCATCCGATAGTATCGCTAATCTATACACAAAAAACTATATTCCATTAACTGAGAAGCTAAAGAGATAGCAACTAGGTTATACATAGATGATAAAGTTGACGTTTTAGCACTATAAAACCCATATATCACTTTTAAGGATCAGAAACCTAATTTTCTGAGCAATTCATCCGCAAAACTCATCAATCTACCCGTAAGCTAATTAGGTACTCTTAGTGAGAAATATTTCAAAAGTAATGAATATTCTGTCATTAAAGAACAAAAGCATTTTAGTTCTAAAGTGGTTCAATTACATCTATAATAAACAACGATATGGAGTCATTTAATTCAACATCATAGATTATTACCCTTCAATTACAAAGCCTTATAGGAAAAGTGTTAACATTTGCCAAGAATCCAATTACCATAAGCGAACCAGAAATTAAAAATAATTATACGTAGAAGACAATATTTATTATAGTTTGACATCAATGTGGATAAAGCAAATGGCAGTTCTTCAGTTAATGTCACTGCACAATCAAGAATTTCAACGGAAACATGAGACATAATCTTTCGGAAGGTGGTTTATATCGTTATAATGGTTTAATACACAACAGACAGATAGATTTAAGGAAAAACATCTCGTTAATGTTTTTGACGATTTGAGCTTTTAAATTATGGTCCATGTTTTGTCAACATTTCTCTGTAAGGAGCATGAATCTGGTTTCTCGGTTTTTCTGGCATATGCATTTTCCTTCCAGGACCCGACGCCAGTCCGTCGCAGGAAATCATGGCCAATACCAACCACAGATTAGATAGTTTTCTCAAAATAGAGCAGCTATATCAGACTTACTCCTTCACCGAAAGCCAGTCACAACAGAACGGCCATTGAGAACGTGAAAACACTGCCGGTGCCCCAGAATGGCTGCAGCTTTTGGGCTGAAACGCATAAAATAAGTTTCTCAATTAAACTTACGTAGTTACACAAGTACCTCGGTTTTCGAACAACTCTGATCACAAATAAATCGTACTTTATTTATATATATATGGTGTCGCATGGCCCAAAATTACCGTGAATTTTTCTAGAGACACTTTCAAATTTATCAGAATATCGGATTGAAGATTTGGAATAGAGAAATTTTCATTCTCTTAACCAGGAAACGATCGTATCCGATTAACTAAAGACTTGTTTTGTTTATGCTTTCCCCTCCGGTTTTGTTCTATGTGTGCCATAAATATCGCCATCGATTTAGAGAAAAATTTGTAGTTTAGAATCAGTAGTTCTTTGACTGCTATTTCTAAATTTTCAGTATGTTGGAGAAGCAACTCAATGCTAATCCCTGTATATTTATGATTTTATATATATATATATATATATATATATATATATATATATATATATATATATATATATATATATATATATATATATATATATATATATATATATATATATATATATATATATATATATATATATATATATATAAAGTACGATATATATATATATATATATATAAAAGACAGAAAACCAGCCAACTTATTACAGTCTGTTAAAGTCTGTCATACCGGCCATGACGAAGGGAAATAGCCCTGAAACTCGAGTCGCCTTTATATATTTATATTTATATATTTGATCCTTTATATTGAACACTCAATATTTCATCTACATTCAATACTTTATTTCATGGTGCCATCCATTTTTATTTTATTTTATTTTATTTTATATTATATATTGTATATTCCATATTCTATACCCCACATTGGTTCTGCAGGAATATAAATAAAACATAAAAAACAGACAGTGTTGGAACTCTTTTAAACAAAATAATATATTCCTCTATACACAATCATACAAAAAAAACCTTTTTTGTATTTATTTTTACTCGCATATATATATATATATATATATATATATATATATATATATATATATATATATATATATATATATATATATATATATATATATATATATATATATATATATATATATATATATATATATATATATATATATATATATATATATGAAGCATGATTTATTCGTATTTAGAGCCGTCCGAAAACCGAGGTACTACTGTACTAATAAGATCCTTCGAAAATACACAATGCAACTTTAATATATAACAAAATCAAATATTTTTATGGCAGAATCTTCAGCGTTTCATCTGAGCTCTACGTTCTGAGTTTAAATTCCGCTAAGGTCAATTTTGCTTTTCATTCTTTCGGGATCGACAAAATAAGTACCAGCTGAGCGCTAGGGTCAATGTACAAAGGGGTCCTGAAAAGTTTCTGGGTCTGGATAAAAGAAAATAGAGGAGGATCAGTTAATTATGATTTTATTCAACATATTCCCCTCTCAGATTCACACACTTATTGCAGCAGTCCTTCATTTTTTCGAAGCCCTATAAAAGAACTCGAAAGGTTGGACCTCCAGCCAAGCCTTTTGTGATACCCTTAAGCGACTCTTGGCTTCGAAGCGAGGACGTAATCACTTAATAAAAATATTGGGGCTCTTTTGATTAATTCTTCTTAGGTTTCACAAGTAAATATACTTACTACTAAAGATCATATCGGTTAATATAAAAATATACCCAAAATACACACGTTCCGAAACCTGCTCAGATGAACAGGCACCACTTTGTCGTAATACATTTGGGACTTGATAAATGAACACATTGAATACCATCATTAAATTACAAATGTTGTGCGCACGAAATTTTATTACAGATTTTCAAGGTTTTGTGGCAAATGCGTCACTGAGAATTTTTATATTTTGTTTTATTTTCTTTAATAGAAATTCCGAACTCATGTCATTTTGCCGACATAGAAACATATTGTTTGCTTATCATTTTACAGGTACAGAAATGTATTTCCACCAAAGAATTAACTCCATTGCACGCGGTCAAAAGTATCAGTTATACTGAATTCGATTAAAACTATTTGCAAATACATCTAAATACGATTAGTGAATAACGCATAGATTTGATTGGGTGTCGAAACAAACGGGGTAAAAAAAAAAAAAACGGTTAGGAAACACCTAACGCATTTGTCCGATTGTGTTGCACAGAACACTTGATATTTTCATCTATCCACGGACAAATACGTAGTGTTTTCATGTTTTTGCTATCAGTTGTATAAAACTTACCTGAGCAATGAATAAACGAATGGGTTTTTTATTTATTTAATTGAATATCCTTCAGCGTAGAGATATCATAAGATATTTGATAAAAATAGCATTAAATTCAGCTATGGTAGAAGCGAGTAACTTTCATGTTTCAATAGCCAGTACAAATAGAAGAAACCTTTACAATACAGCCTTGCAAAGCTCTTTACTTCTACGTATTCGCAACAACTATTATAACAGGGTCCTTAAAGGTATGTCTTTCAAAAGCGTTAGTTTATTGAGCTAAGCTCTTTCTCCCAGATAACAATAAAACAAACAACTTATTGAAATTTCTTTTAAGAAACCAGATTCCCACAACACTTCAGATATTCAAATAGACTCTTTGACTCGGTTGTGATTTCTAGGTAACCTGGACAAACACTTTGAGCTCAACGTACAATTATAAATTGCTATTATTATTATTATTATTATTATTATTATTATTATTTTATCTTTTTCTCTTTTATTTGTTTTAGGCATGAGACTGCGGCCATGTTTGGGTACCGCCTTGAAGAATATTCAGTCTTGTACTTATTCTATCGGTTTTTTTTTTGTTGAACTGCTATATTACGAGGACTCAAATACTAACTACGGTTGGTCAAGCGGTGGTGGTGGACAACTACAGACACAAACACACACACATACATATTTATACATACATACATACATACATACATATACCTATATCTATATATATATATACACTTGTCTTCTGTTTTTCTGTAAATTTCAAATATATATATATATATATAGATAGATAGATAGATAGATAGATAGATAGATAGATAGATAGATACAGTGATAATATACAAAAAAAGAAAACAAAAGATGAAGACGGGTGTGTAAACAACAAGCAGATGTATCAGTTTAACGCTCGGGAAGTGAGAAAGTCTTTTACGTTTCGAGCCTACGCTCTTCAAAAAAAAAAAGGAACACAGAAATAAACAGGGAAAGAAAATAGAAAAATGTTTAGTGGTTAGCGATCTATCATGGCGATATACACACACACATATATATATATATATGCAGACTCTCGGACAGACAGACAGAATGACAGGCGCAGACAAACTGATAGAAAGATAAACAGGACTGCGTCTATTTATTAAAGGCTTCTTGATAGGCGACTTTTATCCGGCTTGTGACGTCATCACAGGGCATGGACAGATTTGTACGGATCCAGCAGTGCCGAGTATTGTGTTACTGTAGCCCGATGAACGCAGCGGCTGTTGGCTCACGAGCCATGAAAGTGGCTTTTATATCATGAGAGGAAAAAGTCTCATTCATTATCCACCACCCGTGAATGCACCCTTTCGCGCTATATCAGCATATGTGTGTGTATGTGTGTGTGTGTGTGTGTGTGTGTGTGTGTATGTACTTGTATGAACATCTATACACTTATGTGTGTTCACACACGCGTGTATACGTGTATGGCGAATAAGGTTAGTTAAACATGACACTACTCAATCACAGATTTTATACTAAACCCTAACAATACGTTATGATATTCAATCGTCACCCGTTGAGAAAAATTACCTCATAACAACACTACGTCATCGCCTGCGCTATTACGTCACAGTAATACACTCTGTTATTCTATATATATATATATATATATATATATATATATACATACACACACATATAAGCACACGCACACACATACACACATGTTTTATCTTTTATCTTTGACTTGTTCCAGTCATTAGACTGCGGCCACGCTGGGGCACTGCCTTGAAGAATTTTAAGTCGAATGCATCGATGCCAGTACTTATTAATGCTTACTGCTTATTCTATCGATGAAAGGCAAAGTCGACCTCGGCAGAATTTGAACTCAGGACGTAAAGACAGACGAAATACCGCTAAGCATTTCGCCACGCGTG
>NC_142950.1:5115244-5117744 GCF_046866305.1 Octopus bimaculoides
TTGCTTTTTGCGGGAAGGACTGTTCCAACGACGTCGCGTATTGTCCATGCCTTCAAAACGCGGAGTAGATGGAACAGGGACAACTGAAGAAAGGAAATATTCTTTATGTTGCATGTCTCGTTTCTCTGTTTGGTTTTTTTTTTTTTTTGTTCGAAAAAAGTTCATTTTCTGTCTTCGTCTTTATGTTTTCGTTTCTCATTGTGTTTAACGTTTTTTGTGATGTCCTGTACCCATATATGCATGTATGTATACATATAGATGTAGGTATGTACATATATGTATGGATATATGCATATAATTATATATTATTTATGTTATATATATATATATATATATATATATATATTGTTAAGAGATTCCTCCACGTAGATCCATTGGTAGCACAGTCAACCCACAAAACAGCTGAGCTTTTATATATATATATATATAATACAAATGATATGTAAGCATATGGATATATACATACATATATGTACATGCCTACATCTACATGTATATATAGATGCATATCCGGGTACAGGACCTCACAAAAGGAACGGGAACATAAATAAAGCACAAAAAACGGACTTTTTTACGGACAACAGGATGAACACAATAGGAAAACAGACGAGCCACTTATGGAACTTTTCCTTCATCAGCTGCCTCTAATCTAAACTAGGCGTTTCGAAGATGAGGCAGAACGCACTCTTAGAATAGCTCTTCCCGCGTAGTGGATTAACCTGCTAAGCGGATTGTTCCAAGGTAGCACACAAAAACCAAGACAGGAAAAATTAAACAGTGAAAACAACATTAAAGGCCATATATATATATATATATATATACATATATATAACAAAAGAATGATGAAGAACTCGATATTATGTAAATAGAGGAATTTATCTGTAAGTATATAATATAGGACAATCAGTTAGTTGTCATAATAAAACTCAGATGGCTTCTATGACAATATCTCTGTTGGAAATGGAGGAGGAGGGTTAGGGTTAGGGTTAGGAGGAGGAGGAGCCTTGGAAACGACCAGCTGCATCCACCAAGCCCCAACCCACACCACACCTTCTGCTCTTGTTGTTCTGAAAGCATCTCCCTTGGCAACAACTCCATCAATCACCATTAACATTCATGTTCTGTCGTCAGTCACATGAATCACATCATTCACATCCTGGACACCACACCGCATCTCGGCTAATCAGTCCTACCAGCGATACAACAAGCTTTACCACAGAACTACCACTACTAGCGCCTACACTGCAACAACGTACCACTACTAATACTAATACCTATACTGTCACACCTTTGCCACTACAACAAACTGCTATGACTACTAGTACCCATACTGTCACAATCATACTACTACTACTAGCACCCATACTGCAACAACGTACCACTATAATGCTAACACTTGCACAACCACAGTTCTACCACTACAACAAGCACCAATACTAACGCCCACACTGCAACAATGTACCACTACAGATACTAACGCCTATACTGACACAGCTCTACCACTACTACAAACACCAATACTGCTGTGACTACTAGTTCCTATACTGTGACAATCATACCACTACTACTACTATCACCCACACCGCAACAATATAACACTAACAATTCTAACACCTACACTACCACTACTAGCACCACCACCACCACCACAGCCATCACCATCATCACCACCACCACCACCACCACAACCACCACCATCACCAACACCACCACCACCACCACCGACGCCTTTACTGAAGCCTTTACCACCAACAAAGTCAAAAATCCCACCACCACTACCACCACCACTACTACCCTCACCACCTCTGTCACAATCGTCACGGCTACTTCCACCACCACCACCACCGAAACCACCGTCATCAACGCCTCTACCAAAGCCACTACCACCAAAACCACAATCAGCACTATCTTGGCAACCACCACCACCACCACCAAAGCCACAACCATCGACAATGATATCAACACCACCACTACCAACACCACCACTACCAACACCACCACTACCAACACCACCACTACCAACACCACCACTACCAGCACCACCACTACCAACACCACCACTACCAGCACCACCACTACCAACACCACCACTACCAACACCACCACTACCAACACCACCACTACCAACACCACCACTACCAACACCACCACTACCAACACCACCACTACCAGCACCACCACTACCAACACCACCACTACCAGCACCACCACTACCAACACCACCACTACCAACACCACCACTACCAGCACCACCACTACCAACACCACCACTACCAACACCACCACTACCAACACCACCACTACCAACACCACCACTACCAACACCACCACTACCAACACCACCACTACCAACACCACCACTACCAGCACCACCACTACCAGCACCACCACTACCAACACCACCACTACCAACACCACCACTACCAACACCACCACTACCAACACCACCACTACCAACACCATCACTACCAACACCACCACTACCAACACCACCACTACC
>NC_142950.1:5127493-5132493 GCF_046866305.1 Octopus bimaculoides
TTTCTTTTTTGTACAGTTTCAACAAATATATGTTATCAATAACAATAATATTGTTTAACCATTAATTGATGGCAAATGTAACATGTTGATTACGTCAATTTAAATTAGTGGGTGAGTTTTAGTGCAACTAAGCAATTAGCAACGAATATTATTAGTATTGATTTTTATTAGTAGATTAGTATCCCAACTGGCCTCACAGTAATCGATTTTAATTACTTTCCAAACAATATTTTTTTTGTTTCTTTAGACAGTCATTTTATTAAGCTTTTCAATATGTAGTCTTTTTCCAGCGTCAGCTATTGTGTTTGGGCTCTAATGTCCGTTGGATAAACAAGAGTATTGTTTAATAACAGGCATACCATTATCCCCTGTACATGTTCTTCGGCACATCTCGTCGCTGTTGGACGGTTCCATGTTTGTTGTTCTTTAACAAGAGTTTGTTAAATCCTTGCTTTGCTCTTCGTCATTTCAAAATAAAGGATCGTTGTGGATGGCCACGCTTCAAAGGTTCATAAGATGCAATTATCTGTTTCCAAAAGACAAAGAAAGACGCTCAAATGTTTTCTGTATATGCAGGAATGAATATATATATAAGCCAACGAAAGAAACCTCAACAAGGAGATTAAACCTGAGATTAAACAATAATAATCCTTTCTACTACAGGCACCAGTTCTGAAATTTTGGGAGAGTGAGAATGTGGATTACGCTGACCATAATGCTCAACTGGTACTTATTTCATTGACATGATGAAAAGAAAACTCGCCCTTGGCGGAATTCGAACCTGAACGTAAAGCTTGACGAAATATCGAAGGGTTTTGCCTGGAGAGCTCACAATTCTGCCAGTTCAGCGCTTTCTGATTAAACTTTAATAATAATTATTATAAGTACAACAAACTATCATAAATCAATGAATCGATGTGTGTATATTCGCGTGTGTATATGTGTGTATATACGTATGTCTAATGAAGATGCGTAGCTTAATGGTTAAGGTATTCGACTCGTGATCGAAGAGTAGCGAGTTCGATTCCCGGCGGCGCATAGTGTCCTTAAGTAAGACATTTTATTTCACGTTGTTCCAGTCAACTCAGCTGGCAAAAAGGAGTTGGACCTGTATTACATGGGGCCAGCCTTGTTACACTGTGTGTCACTCTGAATCTCCCTGAGAAGTATGTGAAGGGGTACGTGCGTCTGTGGAGTGCTCAGCCACTTGCACGTTGATCTCACGAGCAAGGTCTTCCATTGCTCGAATCAATTTGAAACCTCGTCATCGTAAGAGACGGAGTGCCTCTTGTGTGTGTGTGTGTGTGTGTGTGTGTGTGTGTGTGTGTGTATGTATGTATATATGTGTATACATTCGTATGCGTGTATGTGTATGTATGTATGTATATATGCATGTGTGTGTAAATGCATATGTATGTGTGCATCTATGTGTATATATATATTTGTGTTTATGTATATGCATGTATGTGTGGATGGATATGTGTATATGTACGTATGTGCCCTGGCTATATATATATATGTGTGTGTGTGTGTGTGTGTGTGTGTGCGCGTGTGTATATGTTTGTGTATATATATGTATGTGTATGTACGCTTATATGCACATATATGTACGTTTTCTCACATCATTATTTCCAAATCAGGGATCTTATAATACACGTATTGAACCAACAAACATTTCGGTTTTGAGGTCCAATTAAACATGTCGTGAGGGAGGCACGCGTATGAAGGGTGGTGTCGATGCTGAACCCTCAAGAGATAATTATGTAAAACGGGTAAGGGTAGCTAATAAAACACCAACACTTACCCATTGTCTGGGTAGTTTCTGATACAAAAGCAGCTGCGGTAACAATTCTTCGTGGGTAGCTGACAAACTTACGACAGCTATTAAAATGTAATTTACTCGCCATAGTTGTTCGGATTCAAAAAGATATTTGACAACTAAGACGCGTAACACCAGACGATGTCCATATGTGTGTGTGTGTGTGTGTGTGTGTGTGTGTGTGTGTGAAGGCGCGTAGCTTAGTGGTTTAGGGCATTCGGCTCGCGATCGTAAGGCCGTGAGTTCAATTCCCGGCGGCGCATTATGTTCTTGAGCATTATGTTTCTGCTACAAGATGTGGTGGATTCTTAGTTGAGTACCAGAATAACATCCCAATAACCTAACCATTAAGCCATGCATTTTCACGCAGACTCACGTGTCCACAGTTGCTCCCTGTTTTCCGAAATGAAAATCAATTTGCCTTTTTTCTACAAGAGAATTAACTCATGGAGAAAAATTTTAACATTTTGAAATTAGTTTTACTTTTGAGCGTCTAACCTTCCTCGTTAGGGTTTTAATTAAGTTCTCTGTTTCGAGAGGAAAATTTAAGAAATTACTAAGGCGGTACTCCAGCATGGCCGCAGTCAAGTAAAATTCAGTACATTCAGTACAAAAACCAACTTAAACTCTAAATTCATATCATTGGACTCTTTTGGCTATTTTCTCTTAACACCATTCCGTTCTATACATATATTTATACATTTGTGCGTGCGTGTGCACACGCGTATCTCTCTGTTGTCGTGTTTGTGTGTCTGTATGTCTGTGAATGTGTGTGCTAGGAAGCCAAAAGAAAAGTAATATTTCTTCAAAATATCCTGCTATTATGAATAATTTAGTGAATATTAATATGCATTTCTCCAGTATTTCATCAGTTAAATATTTCTTCAACAAAGCGATTCTTTATTATAATGAAGCATTAAAATTTAGTGGTTCTAAGGAATGTATTTGATCATGTGTATGTATATACATATATATATATATATAAATATATATATATATATATATATATATATATATATATATATATATATATATATATATATATATATATATATAGATAGATAGATATAATATCAATTTACTGGAACGAAATATAGAAAGCGTGTAATAATTTGATTTAATTTTTCTCTTCCACTGTTTAATGCATGTTGGAGCATCACTAAAAAGTTTCTTTAACTCATAAGACAAAATATAATATATTGTCTCATAGATATTTTAATAGGAATAATAGATATTTTAATAGGCATGTACGACTTTTTGATAGAAATAATGTAAAAATCAAGCTTCAGGTGTTTGCAAAATAATGTGAGAGAAATACAAGCTTTAATAATAAGAAAAAAATTTTAAAGACCTGGCTATGTGGTAAGAAACTTGATTCACAATCACATGGTTCCGGGTTTAGTCACACTGCATAGCACCTTGGGCAAGTGTCTTCTTCTATAGTTTCGGGTCGACCAAAGCTGTGTGAGTGGATTTGATAGACGGAAACTGAAAGGAGCCCGTCATATATAAAGATATATGTGTGTATATATACATATGTGTGCGTGTATAGATAGATAGATAGATAGATAGATAGATAGATAGATATTGATATTTGTAGACAGACAGACAGACAGTGTGAGAGAGAGAGAAAGAGAGAGAGAGAGAGAGAGAAAGATGTCTGCGTATGTACTAGCTTTGAATTGTTTTTTTTTTATTTATTTTATTTGGATGTTGATTATATTATTTTATGCCAAACCTAGAAAGATGGTTAGCAATGTCAAAGAGTCAATCGATTCCGCGATACCGTTTACTGGTGGCTAGTGGAGAGGGTATTGGTAGTGATGGGGTGGGGGGGGGGGGTCGTGGTCGCGGTCGTGGTGCTGCTGCTGCTGCTATTGGTGGTGGTCGTGGTGAATTTTTTGACGGGGTTGTGATTTTGGAGATTGTGGTGGTGGTGGTGCTGCTGCTGCTGGTGTGGCGGTTGTGGGGGTAAGGGTCGGGCTGAGGGTAATGAGGCTGGTGACTCTGCTGGAGGTTCTGGTGGTGGTGGTGCTGGTGCTGGTGCTGGTGATGGTTGTAGTGATTGTGGCTGTGGTGGTTGTGGTGGTGATGTGGTGGTGTTGGTGGTAGTGCTGATAGTGATGGTGATGGTGGTCGTAGTGGTTGTGGTGGTCGTGCTGTGGTTGTGCTGGTGCTGGTGTTGCCAGTGGTGGTGGTGATAGTGGTAGTGTTGCCGTTGGTGGTGGTGGGCGGTGGTAATGAAAGTGGTGGTGGTGGTGGTGGTGGTGGTGGTGGTGGGCTTGCGAGGTGTTCGTCACTCGTCAAGGAAGAAGAAAAATGGCGGAGAGGAGACGATAGCAGAGGTTATGGCGACGGCGAAGCTGCTTATAATAAACGATGATAGCGTCGAAGCAGCTCGCGTTACAAAGACAAGGACCGAACAATTCAAGCATGCTGCTGGCTCTTGTTCTCGTTCTCTCGTCCTGACAGGTCGACAAAATTAAGGGCCAATCTTTCAAATAAGGGGACGGCCAATTTTGTGGAACACGACGAAAATGAACTCCGTTGTCGCTTCATTCAGACGAGGGACTACAACGGAAGATTATTTACTAGAATTAAATATGGCGCACATTTCACATATATTATCCAAACATCTTGACGACCAGTTTTTAATTGAAGCCTACGAACGCACAACATTCACGCGCACATACACACAAACACGATCATACACACATACATATACATGCGTATATATATATATATATACATGCACGCATACAAACATTATGTGTGTGCATATATATATATATATATATATATATATATATATATATATATATATATTCACACGCGCATACACATAAAGATGCACTTGACTGGAATTATTTTTAGTTGAAATGGGAGCGAAAAGTGGCGGTTTTAGTAAAAAAGAAAAAGATTGATAGATTTACGTGCAAACATATGTGTGCGTTTATGGGTGAAAAAGAGATAGAAATGAATAAAGACAGAGAGAGGGAGGGAAGAAGAGACAGAGGGTGAGTTTGAGAGAGAGAGTGTGTGTGTATGTGTGCGTGTGCGTTTCCGTGTGTGTATGTACTGATGCATGAAGATACAAGCATATAGTTAGATAAATAGATAGATAGACTGACAGACACGCAGACAGGCAAACAGACAGATAGATCGGTAGACAGACTGGCAG
>NC_142950.1:5149993-5154993 GCF_046866305.1 Octopus bimaculoides
TCATCATCATCATCATCATCATCATCATCATCATCATCATCATTATATTCTTTATCATCATCATTGCCAATTTCCCTGCCTTCTTCCTCTTCATCATCAACATCAGCAGCAGTAGCAGCAACATCATTGTCATCAGCGTTCCCATTCCGCCATTGCAACCATCAACGCTACGGCTATTAGTGCACCATCAACTACAATCTCTTGTGTTCGCCTACTACAGCTATAGAATTGTCATAGAGAATGCAGGGTGAGATTAAAGGGTGAATTTTACGAAAACCAGATAAGGAAGAGTAGGAGGAGGAGGAAGAGGAGAGAAGGAAGGAAAGAAGAAGGCGAATAAAAATTGTAATAGTAGGCAAGGTGCATGCAGGCAGTGTGCACCAAAGAAGAACAGAGATCAGTGATCCAATTTCTCTGGTATGAAAATATGTCTGGGACTGAAATTCATCGCAGGATTTCAGTATAATATGAAGGCAGCACTCTTCAGGGTTAGAAGTGGGTATGAGTGGATCTACAAGTTCAAAAATGGCCGGACAAGTGTAAACTACGAAGAGAAAACAGGACACAGATCAATGTCTACCACTGACGTGAAGATTCATCAGGCTTGAGAAATGGTTCTGGCGAGCGGACGAGTGACCCTCGATGAAGTAGCATGTTCTTTGCAAATTATTCATGGTTCTGTACGCAAGATTGTCCGCAAGCTTCGCTTGCCTTTCGTCTGTGTGAGATGGATGCCAGGAGAGCTTACCAAAGCGCATAAACGAAATCGTGGGGAGGTCTCTCAACGGTTACTTGACCGCTACAACGATAAAGGCAACATTTTAAGAGAATAGTCGCAGAAGATGAGATTTGTGTCCAGATCTCAAGCCTTCCGACTATCATCTCTTTGGACTGCTCAAACATTCTTCACCAGGTCAACAATTTGCTGAGGACGAAGAAGCGCAGGAAGCGGTGCATAAATAGCTGTGCGAATAATATCCGAAAATCTTCTCCGATGGAATAAGCAAGCTTGTGAGCAGCTAGAGGGAATGTATTGAATGTGACCCCCTGCATACTTATTCCATCGGTCTCTTTTGCCGAACCGCCAAGTTACGGAGACCTTAATACACCAAGATCGGTTGTCAATCGATGGTAGGGGGACAAACAGAGACACAAATAGACACACACATAAATATATACAGTTTCAGTCTACCAAACACACACACACACGTGTATGTGTGTGTGTGTGTATGTGTGTGTGTGTGTGTGTGTGTGTGTGTGTGTGTGTGTGTGTGTGTGTGTGTGTGTGTGTGTGTGTATGTGTGTGTATTGTGCGCGCGCTTGCATGCACTCAGAATGCGTTTGAATTTTTTTTCTTGATATCATGATATTTCGCACACAATGTTTCTGCTCAATATCAATATATGAATGCTGGATTGAATAGAAGCAGTGAATGAATTAGAAATGATTCTAAATAGAACCGTTTAAATCGTTCTCGAACGACACAGTATAGATGTTCTTTAATGCAGCTCAGAGTAATAAAAATTAAATTCTCTCCACTTGGTGTGTTTCGTTTTTTAAAATATTTTTTACCACTTATATTTTGACCCTGGGAAGTCTAATTTTTCTTCTGTCTACCGACTAGCGAAATTTAATCAATGCCAATGTTTGATATCCGTGCGACTACATCCTGGTTTGAATTAATCAATGGTCTTCCTAAATTTTAGTGGGTGGTACCTTGAATTTTTGCTTAGTTTTTGTTCTTAAAAGATGACTCATCTATCTCTCTCTTTGTTGCATTATCTTAGCTGTAGGATAGTCACTCCATATTTTGTTTTTCAATTGCATGCTAAGCATCTAGTTTGGAATTAGCAGATACAATTGTTGTCGCACCATAAGTAGAAGCATTGTGAATTGAGAAATTTAATGAATAAGTTTGAAAGGCGTAATAAATGCATTTGAATATTTTAATGTTATATTTCGGACACAAATACTCTTTGCAAGATAGGAGTTGGAATAAATGGTTGGATAATAAGATAGAAAAGAGAAATGGGTCAGAAATGAAGAGATATATAAATACATACTTATACACACACACTCACAGAACACATGCTTGTACATGCATACATATGTACATACACCTTTATACATACATATACATATATAGTTAACCGTGGTTAGGGCAGCGGACTCGCGGTCGTAGGATCGCGGTTTCGATTCCCAGACCAGGCAAGTGTTTATTGAGCAAAAACACCTAAAGCTCCACGAGGCTCCGGAAGGGGGTGGCGAACCTGCTGTATTCTTTCACCACAACTTTCTCTCACTCTTACTTCCTGTTTCTGTTGTGCCTGTAATTTCAAAGGGCCAGCCTTGTCACACTGTGTCACGCTGAATATCCCCGAGAACTACGTTCAGGGTACACGTGTCTATGGAGTGCTCAGCCACTTGCACGTTAATTTCACGAGTAGGCTGTTCCGTTGATCGGATCAACTGGAACCCTCGTCGTCGTAACCGACGGAGTACCACGCTTAACCACTGAGCGCTTTCTAATCTCTTTTACCTATTTCTGAATCCCTTTTTCCCGAGTCATTTAAAATCATAGGACCGCTTTCCTGGTTTCCGTGGCATAAGTATTCCCCACCTGGATGGGACGCCAACCTATCTCTAGATGCCTCATTTTTGCCAGCTGAGAGAACTGAAGCAGGCCGGTCCAGGAATCGAAACCACAATCTTACGATCGTGAGTTCAACACCCTAAACACTAAGCCATCCACCTACACACACACACATATATATACTTGTGTGTGTTTTATTATTGTTATTATTATTATCATTATTATTATTATTATTACTGTTCAGTAGTTTTATTTTTATAACGTGCTTTCACTTCACTACCGAGCGCAGCTCTGTGCGCCTTGGGTATGTGCTGTGGTTTGCTGTGGTGCTCTTATGTTTACTGTATTGAAAGTGTTTTGCGTAGAATGTGTGCAGTACCCAGTAGTGCAATTGTCTGTATGTTGTATATATTTGTAATTCTTGGTGTTTTTGTTATGTATTTGTCTGAATATTTTTTTATTATACCTAAGGCAACTACTATGATAGGAATTGTTTCTGTTTTTAGATTCCACATTCGAGTTATTATTATTATTATTATTATTATTATTATTATTATTATTATTATTATTATTATTATTATATATCCATGCAGCATGTATACATTATGTTGCACATGCTGTACCTGCAAACATGTATCAGTTTAAGTATTGTTTTTAAATACGAAAAATATGCACTACATACACACAAACACACACACACACACACACACACACACACATACACACGCAAACACACAAACAAACACACTGACACAAACACACACGAGTGTGTTTGTGCGTGTGTGTGTATATAATATAATATATATATATATATATATATATATATATATATATCAGAGACAGACAGAGAAAGAGAGGGAGACGCTACGTTGAAATATAGATATTTATATTCGTGTATACATGCATAAAAATCTGCCATATTCTTGTACACACAAACATATACACGCTCACGTCTACGCATACTTTCACATATTCGTGGAATCAAGCGAACACGAATATACAAAAATACACTTATATATTGAAACATGTATATATGTATAAATATATTTATATGTATATGTGTGTGTGCGTCCGTGTGTGTGTTTGTATGTGTGTGTGTATACATATATATATGTATATAAATATATATATACATATATATACGTATGTATACATATGTATGTATGTATGTATGTATGTATGCATTATGTTCAATGAAACGGAAAGATAATGTGTCACAAGAAGCAAACACACACGTGCACACACGCGCACACACACACACACACGCACATACACGCACTTGCACACACATTCGCTCTAGATCTCACACACACTCACGCATACACAGACACACACACTCACATTATCCGACTCTCTCTTTCTCTCTCTCTTGCTCCCTCTCTCTGTCCCACTCTCCCGTACACACATACATGCACATAATTACGTACACGTTAGTACACTCCAATATACACACACATTCACTCTAGAATTCTCGCGCGCGCGCACGCACACACACACACACACAAACGCATACATATACATGAATACACACACGTACACACACAAGCACACACTCACACTCACTCACACATACATATTCATGTATATGTATACATGCAAAGGCATTCAAATGCATATACAGACACGGATACACACACGCACGCACACACTTTCATTCTAGAACTACACACACATACACCCACATTTATGAACACATACATATACATAAATACGTCCATAGGTACACACAAGCACCCGTTAAGACAAATCATTGCGTAATATTGATATGTTAAGTCTGTACTGAGAAAAGAGGATATCAATGTGGGATGTAGGGTTCGGGGTAGATATCAGGGTGGTGATCGGGTGGTAGAGTTGGCACAATCGTTATACCGAGCAAAATGCAGACGGGTATTTCGTTCGACTTTACGTTCTCAGTTCAAATTCCGCCGAGGTCGAATTTACCTTTTGTCAGTTCGGGGTCGATGAATTAAAAACCAGTTGCGTACTGGGGTCGATCTAATCGACTGACCTCCTTCCCGCAAAAACCTTTGAGCGACATATACCCCTCTCAGATTCACACACTTACTACAGCGGTCCTTCAGCTTTTCTAAGTCCTGTAAAAGAACTCGGAAGTTTGGGCCTCCAACGAGGCTTTTGACGATAGCCTTAAAGCTATGAACTTTTGAGCACTCCTTCCGATATATATATATATATATATATTACGGAGATGTACTTGCATAGCAATGACCTGGTCTGAGATCGTGTGCTGGAACGAAAACAACTGCAGCGTGAATGGTGTTCATAAGCCATTTAAAAATCACACAAAAACCGTTAGAACAGAATTTTGTCAGTGATCAGATCGCGGTCAGAGAGCGACGAAAATATTTTGGCAAATTAAATTTAAATGTCGAAGTGAATCTAAGGGTTT
>NC_142950.1:5162493-5164993 GCF_046866305.1 Octopus bimaculoides
TTTTTCCTTCTTTTCTTCTTCCTTTACCGTCTTATTCGTTTTCCGTCTTGTTTTTCTTCTTTCTTCCGTTCCACTTCTCTTTTCTCTTTATTTGGCCCTTCCTTTCTTTCATTTTCTTGTTGTTGTTGTTGCTGTTGTTGTTGTTGTTGTTGCTGTTGTTGTCATTCTTCTTCTTCTTCTCCTCCTCCTCTTTTTTTATAAGAATGATAATTATGAAGAGGATTATCATCATCATCATCATCATCATCATCATCATCGTCATTATTATTATTATTATTATTATTATTATTATTATTATTATTATTATTATCATTATTATTCCAAAGAGGGATGAACCAATACTTGGGTAAGTGAACAGGAGCAAGGGTTAAGAATTTATTCAGAGGGGATAAATATGGCGCCGTTTCTTTACGGCAGCTGTGTACAACGTCGCAATCAAATTAACAGATCGGTGGACTCTAACCAAAATACCCGAAACTAAAATAAAGTTAAACCGGATGGAGGCGTTGTTTCGTCCCCTAACCACGCCTCGTGAACTTCCGGTTGTGATTAGTTTTATATTTTTATGTCTTCACCACCAAGAAATTTTTATCGTACCTAATTGGGCCCTACACCACCTCACTTTATTCCAAGTACCGTAGTTCGCTGCAGCACAGAACAGCTCGCCACAGCCCACACTTGCACGCCTCAGATCGCCTTAATTCACTCCAAGACAACCTCAATCCACAGCAGCCATAGCCCATCCCAAATCATACTAGCCCACTTCAGTCTTTCGAGCCAACGTCAGCCCTTCTCAGCCAATTTCAACCCATTCCAGGTTACCCCAGCTCACTTCAGCCCATCCCAGCACAACTCGGCCCACCTCAGCTCACAACGGCTCACCTCAGGCACCCTTGCTTACCTCAGTTCTCTCCAACCAGCTTTATTCAATCTCAACCTACCTCAGCCCACTAGCATAGCTATAGTGTGTACCGCCACAGGCGGTCCTTCTGTTTGCCGTCCCCGGACCCCACAAAAATCACATATTGCTTACAGCAGACCCAAAAGTGCCGCCCGGGGCTGATCGCCGCTACGGCCCTCCTCCTAGCTGTGCTAGTGTCCAGCCGATCTCAGTCCACCATAGCTCTTCCCAGCTAATCTCAGCCCCGCCAAACTCATTTCCAGCCAAACTCATTCCACGCCAGTCTACCCCAACTCACCGCAGCCCACAAAAGAGCAACTCAGCTCATCTCATCCGAGCCTGGCTCATTTTAGCCCACATCAATCCACCTCAGCTTACCCTCCGCCCTCAACTTCAGCCCACACAAGACTCACCCCAGCCATTCTCAGCCAACTTCAGCTCACTCCTATCCATTTCAGCTTACCCCAGACTATTTTAACTCACCTCTGACCCCTCCGGCCTACCTACCTCTACTCCACCAACCTCAACTTCCTCTGCCCATCTCAGATTTTCTCAGCTCTTTCTAAAATATTCCTCCTATAGACGTATCTACTGATAAGAGAGCCTCTGTGTGTGTGTATTTGTGTGCGTGCATGTGCGCGCATGTGCGTGCATGTGCGTGAATGCGCGTATGTGCACGTGTATGTGTATGTGTCTGGCTATGTGTGTCTGTGTTTGTGCTGGTACCTGACAACTGCTTTACACCTGGTGTTGGTTTGTTTATGTCCCAGTGAATTAGCGGTTCGGCAAAGGATTCCGGTAGGATAAGTACCGGGCCTATAAGTCGATTTGCTCAACTAAACTCTTCCAGCGGGTGCTCCAGAACGGCCGCAACCCAATCACTGAAACAAGTAAAAGAATAACAGCCTAAAAGAATATATATGAATGCGTGTGTGTGTGTGTGTGTGTGTGTGTGTGTCCCTCAGTAGGTTCGTGGTTTATAGGTATATGTGTGAGTTCGTGTGTGTGTAGGTGCGTGAGAGTGTGTGATTTGCTTTATGTGTTTGTATGTAACTGTGTACGTGCTTATACATGTGTTTTCGGATGCGTGTATCCTTATCAGAAGCCATGTTTTGTTTCTTCCGTATGCATGCATAGCTGTGCATTCACGCGAATGTATATACATGGAAGCATGCATGTGTAAATAAATAAATAAATAAATAAATAAATGTGTAGCATTTTAACAAGCAAAAAAAAACAATAAAAACGTAAAAAAAAAATAAATAAACGGAACAGCAAGATAATATTATACATAAATTTCGTATTAAGATCAATATTGATAAAGAAAAATACAGAAAGTAAATTCGGAGGTGGCGGGGTGGGGTGGGGTGGGGTGGGGCTATAGCACGGGCAAAACGATAATCTCAAATGGACAAAAATAAATAAACAGACAATGAAAGACAGAAAGAAAAAGGAAAAGATACAAAGATGCAAAGGAAACAGAGCGAAAGATAAGCAGAGAGAAAATGGACGAAATGTTAACGCTACGAAACAAAATGGCGGTTTACATCTTATTTTTAAACGGAGGATAAATATAAAGTGAGAAATTCCATAAAATGG
>NC_142950.1:5169993-5184993 GCF_046866305.1 Octopus bimaculoides
AGAGAACAACCAAAAGCCACAAGGGACAAGGTCGAACTGTAAGGACTGTGGGACAGTATTTGTTTCCCCCATCTCTGTCAAGGAGCTAGTTTATGAGAATGTTTGTCACTATGAACACTCAGGACCAGACCATCAATCGAGGGTTCTACTGCGAAGTTTTGATGCTTTTGAGGGAGGACTATCGGTGAAAACGACCGGATCTGTGGAGCACGAAGAACTAGGTTCTTCCCGACGACAAATGCACCGAACTCTCCTCATTCGTGAGTTTCTCGCCGAAAAAGAAAAACAAAAAGGTCCTCGAATCAATTACAGGAAACAACTTCCAAATCAGATTCCAAAAAGAGCAGCAACACTAGGACTGGTGTGGTGCTGCGCAATGTGACTATTTCGAAGGAGATGATGTTAAAACTTAGGCAAATGTTATTATTATTATTATTATTATTATTATTATTATTATTATTATTATTATTATTATTATTAAGCATAACTACTCCCCGTCGAAACTGACTGAGATCCAGTTCCCTTTTGTATTTCTGCATTTGTTCTGGAGGAGTGTGTGAGTGCCTCTCTGTGTGTGGTGTGTGTGTGGGGGGGGGAGGTGTATCTATACATATATGCGTATGTGCAGGTGTGTGTGCATATGTATACACGTCTGTGTGCACGTGTGCTAGTGTATGTGTCAATGCATGTGCGTGTACGTGTTGTGTGTTTACTTGTGTGCGCGTGTGCATGGATTCTTCTGCGTGTACGTGTGCATGTGCGTGTGTGCGTGTGAATGCATGCGTGTGTGTGCGTGAGTGTGTGCTTGTGTGTTTACAAGTGCGTGAGGGCGTGTGTGTGTGTGTGTGTGTGTGTGCATGTGCGTGCATGCGTGTGTATACAAGTGTGTATATGCGTGTGTGAATGTGTGAATGTGTGTCCGCGCATGCGTTTCGTTGTGTGTGTGTGTGTGTGTGTGTGTGTGTGTGTGTGTGTGTATGTGTGTGTATGTGTGTGTGATGTGTGTGCTTATATATTTACTATTGGGGCATGAAAATTGAGCAAAAGAAAGAAAGCAATGAAGAACTGAAGGGAGTGCAGGAAGCAACGATTAGATAGGGTGAGAAAACAGAGAGAGAGAAAGAGAGAGAGAGAGAGAGAGAGAGAGAGAAAGAAAGAGAGAGAAAGAGAGAGAGAGGCAAAAGTGGGAGAGGTGGGGAGAGTGGCGATATTATAACGCTTGTTTTGTATTCATTGTGAAGGACGGCGATCGGCGATAGGACGTCCCACGTGACGCGCCACAGCTGTGGCGGAACGATCCGCTTGGCTGGTTTTTTGTTCCCGACTGGAAGATCACTGGGGGATTATCTCTCGGTGTATATTTCTGATGTAAAATCAGACATGTCTCAGCGAGGGAGAGCGAGGAGAGTATTAGAGCCGACAACAGTTATAGCGACAACGACACGAACGACAACAACAATGGCGGCAATAACATCGACAACACCAACAGCAACGGTGTTAATAACAACAACAACAACGATGACAATAACAACAACAACGATGACAATAGCAACAACAACAACAACTATGACAATAACAAGAACAACAATAACAAAGACGAGGGCCAACAGCAGCAGATCCTAATTAAAGTACAAGACCAACACTTTTGAGGGGAGGGGTTGGTTTATTAGATGCTATCGACACAAGTACTTGACTGCTGTTCTGTTTTATCGACCCCCGGAAAGGTGAAAGGTAAGTTTGACCCCCCGACTGGATTTGAACTCAGAATGTAAAGAGTTGGAACGAATACTTCAAAATCTTTGTTACCGACGCTCTGGCGATTCTATAACAGCTGAGGGAGACGGACCTGCAACATTAGAAGCTACAACAATAATACAAGCAACAACAACAATAAAAACAGCGGCAATAGGTCCAGTTCCAAGGCCTGGAATTTGAAGGGAGGGGGATGGTCGATTAGATCGACTGCAGTACTCAACTGGTACTTATTTCATCGATCCCGAAAGGATGAAATGCAAAGTCGACCTCGGCGGAATTTGAACTCAGAACGTAGCGACGGGCGAAATGCCGCTAAGCATTTCGCCCGGCGTGTTAACGTGTCTGCCAGCTCCCCGCCTTAATAATAATAATAATAATAATAATAATAATAATAATAATAATAATAATAATAATAATAATAATAGGTACCCTAGGCATAACACCTACATGAACTTCTAACTTGTCTCTTGAGGTCTCTGGGTGAGACTTGGATCCAACTTGTACAAATGCAGAGCAAAAGTCAAACGTAAAATAATAATAATAATAATAAATCATGTACAGCATTCCGTACACTCGCCGTTGAATCTGTAATCAAAATTCATGCCACTGTCTTCTTTGGGTTATCTGCTCTTAGCGCGTTATCGTTTTAATTATGCAAATTACAACTGACCGAGCAGGTTTCCAACTCATCCTATAAAACTCCTTTTGTTACCATATTTTTGCTAGAATACACAGCTGGTGTTTCAATAAGTGTTTAAATTAATGAGGAATTTAGTTAAATATCTTTGTCATTATCAAGCTGATGTTTGGAAACATAAATTATCGCGAAAGGATGATGAAAGCCTTCAATTTTGATTCAAGTATTAAAACAGAAAATTTGTATCATAGAAGGAGAGTGTCTTAGTCTGGTTAGTATCAGAACAGTTCAATTTGATGTGAAGGAAATAAAGGACAATGATATATCGACAATGAGATCTTCCATGCCGTCATCTCACGACAGATGAGGCTTCCCTAACCTCTTGCTGTACATATGCTCACTCCTTCCGCCAAATTGACATTACCTGTACAGGTGCACAAATGTGCCACACGTCAGGTGTCGAAATGATCGCAGTGCAACGTTAAACGAAGTGTTTTGCTCAAGAATACAACACACCGCCCTCTCTGGGAATCAAAAACACGATTTAACTCTGACAACTAGGCCAAGTGCCTTCACACGTGTGATGGTAAGATCATAAAAAAAATTACATCTGGTGAGAGATAAATATTTAATAAACGCAATACATGTTTTTATGTGCTACTATTAGTTTTACGTGCTGAGAGCATGCCAAACAGTGTTTTAACACGTCTGCTGTCCCAGCACAATCATCAAACAGACGTGTGATAAAAAATGTTTGGCATGTTATCAGCACATGGAACTAAGAGTAGCACATAAAAACATTATGTTTATTAAATAATATATATATGTATATATATATATATATATATATATATATATATATATATATATATATATATATATATATATATATATATATATATATATATATACATGTATGTAGAACAATCTGTAAGGCATCTCGTGTCTTAGTACGGCCGAGGATCCTGAAATTAGCCGCAGTCAAAATATTTTGATTAGTTTTCTATAAGGGAAACCTAGTCATTTAGTTCGGAGTTGCCTATGTTTTCTCTGTTTGACAATATAAAAACAAATACAAATAAAATAACAATAAAAGTAAACATATTCGATGTATTAGCTTTAACAAGCTTTATTAGTGAAGTATTGAATATCGATTATCGAAGACTGTTTACTTATTCTGTCATTCTTTGGTGAGCTGATCAAGGTTAGAACACCATTTTTTAATGGTTTGATATTATTAGAATTCACAATGTTTCTTGAAGAAATTGCTATTTAACCCAAGCCCAGCCCTATCCAGTCATACTTATGATCACAGTCCCTGCAACCATGACGAACCATCTGGACAACAAGATTCTATGTGTCCTTCATTGATTAATAACACGGTGAAATCTGATTTGAAGGAGACTTTTGTTATAATTCTAGCTATTTCAGTGACCTGAAACACTCTTTCTTGTTCGTTCGTTTGCAATAAAGTCTATTAATTAGCTAATTAATTAATTATTTAATTAGAAAATCATTCTCATTTGCGTTTGTATGAAACAATAGTTTTCTACTTCGGAAGTGCTAACTCTCACATATCGTCCTATCTGCTCCAATATTTGGTATTTAAGCCTGTAGTTATCGCTGTTTACGGAAATTCTACGGTTTGTAAAGCTTGTCTTCGGGGCAGATAAATCAAAGTAGAAAAGTTTCATGGTTTTAGTGAGAATTGACAAGTTTATCTGGCAGAACTGTTTTGGTGTGGGGAATGTTTCTAACAATTTATACCACTGGCTAATGAAGGACGGAAAGACAGCTTCCGCTTTACTCGGCTGCCAAAATGGCGTCCGTTGGGAAATGAATGAGCTGCAGTTGAGGGACGGTATAAGAGTGCGATCAAGAGTGAGTGAGTGAGTGAGTGAGTGAGTGAGTGAGTGTAAGGGAGAGGAAGACAGAGAAAAACTAAGTGTGGAAAGATATGGCAAAAGAGGGAAAAGTAAGAGGATGCGACAAGAGTAAGGTGAGAGAGATTGAGAATGAGTGTGAGGGAGGGAGATTGATGGAGGGAAAAAGAGAAAGAGATGGGTGGATTGAGAGTGACAGAGATATGGAGAAAGATAAAGGGATAATGGAAATTGGAAAGAGAGAATGTGGAATAAAGGAATTATACCAAGATAGATATGGACGCATAGAGATAGATGGACAGACATATATACATATAGATAGATAGATAAATAGATAAATAGAGAGAGAGAGAGAGAGAGAGAGAGGGAGAGAGAGAGAGAGAGAGAGAAAGACAAAGAGACAGAAGGAAGTCCTGAAGAAATATGAATATGAAGACTTGACAGAGAAAGAAAGTTGCGACGAATATTGAAATGAAAAGGAAAATTAAGGAAAATATATATATATATATATATATATATATATATATATATATATATATAAGAAGATATACATGTATACATGCATGTATATATATATATATATATATATATATATATATACATACATACTTTATACATATATATATATACATATACATTCCTTACGTATAAATATATATATATATATATATATATATATATATATATATATATATATATACATACATACTTTATACATATATATATATACATATACATTCCTTACGTATAAATATATATATATATATATATATATATATATAATTACACAGAAAGGGGAAGAGTGAGAACGAAAAGTAGAGAAGGGGGAAGGAGGGAGATAGGGAAAAGGTGATATTTCGTGTGAATGAGAGGGATAGAATATGTAAGACTCTGCATATTTGTGTGTATGTATGTATTATGCATGCATGCATGTATGCGTGTATGTGTGCATGCGCGTGTTTGCGCGTGCGTGACTGCGTGCAAGTTTCTGTGTTATTTGCATATAAGATTGATTAAAAGGAGAGAAGAGGCGAGGGTAGAAGGGAAGTGGAAACGAGATGGAATGCAGGAGGGAAAGAAGAAGAAGAAGAAGAAGACGGGCTTCTTTCAGTTTCTGTCTAAGTCCACTCACAAGCGCAAGGCTATAGTAGAAAACACTTGCCCACGCTGTGAGACTGAACCTGAAACAACGTGGTTAAGAAGCAAGCTTCTTACCACACAGCCACGCTTGCTCCTATGGAAAGCCTTCTTTTCACAAGTCCCAAGTTACAAAGTTGGTTGACAAAAATTAGGAATGTGTGTCATATACGATGGATGGATGCCAAGGAAATATATCCTGTGTATTAGATGCGATTCAAAAGACAGACCCATCCTTAGAACCATCCTACCATCATATATGACTGGTATTAATTACATCGATCCTGAAAGACGTAAACAAAACAGTGGCTTTTGAACTTGGAACTTACATCAATAAAATTAATCATTGCAAAGAATAGGACCAGGGAGCTCTCAGTTGTAGTTGTTGTTATTGTAAAGACACGTGGTTAAGTGGTTAACGTATTCAGCTCATGATCACAGGGTCGAGATGTCGATACCAGACGGCGTGCTGTGTCTCAGAACAAGACACTTTATTTCAAGTTAGTCCAGTTCTCTCAATTACCAAAAATGAGCTGTACTTATATTTCAAAGGGGTCAGCCTTGTCTTGTCACATTCTATATCATGCTGAATCCCCCATGAGTACTACGGTAAAGGTATGTGTGCCTGTGGAGTACTCAGCCACTTGCATGTTAATTTCACGAGCGGGTTGTTCCGTTCATCGGATCAACTGGAACCCTCGTCGTCGTAACCGACGGTGAACTAGTGTTGTTATTGTTTAACTACATACCAACCCCAATCAAGAAGAGCCATCCTCAATAATCTCCTAGCAACGTGCACCTAGTCTTACACATTTACACATAGTATATCGAGGAGTACATCATCCAATGTGTCTCTTTTATTGCTTAAGACGATAGAAAGTGAACCGAGCAAAATTTGACATGGCGGGGGCGGCGGAGGCGGCGGGGCGGCGGAGGCGGCGGCGGAGGCGGCGGCGGAGGCGGCGGCGGCGGAGGCGGCGGCGGGGGCGGCGGAGGCGGCGGCGGAGGCGGCGGCGGCGGAGGCAGCGGCGGCGGAGGCGGCGGCGGCGGAGGCGGCGGCGGCGGAGGCGGCGGCGGCGGAGGCGGCGGCGGCGGAGGCGGCGGCGGCGGAGGCGGCGGCGGCGGAGGCGGCGGCGGCGGCGGCGGAGGCGGCGGCGGCGGCGGCGGAGGCGGCGGCGGCGGCGGAGGCGGCGGAGGCGGCGGAGGCGGCGGAGGCGGCGGAGGCGGTGTTGGTTGTGGCGGTGGTGTTTGTAATCGTTGTTTTTTAAACATCAGTCATTTTGATCTAAAAGACCCATGATTAAGTGAAACTCCAGTCATGACCACCCACCTCTGCTAAACAGGACGTATATACAATGAAAATTTTAATATATGTATTCGACTTTATATTCTACCGAAAATATTAATACACAGTTTCAACAACATATTCATTTGCTGAATTTTGTATTGAATATGATTTCATATATTGCAAATATCGGACTGTACGAAAATATACAATTCTGTATATATTCATACATGCATATATATATATATATATATATATATATATATATATATATATATATATAATCGTGTGCATATACACATAAACATTACACAGAGGGTATTATATTGTAATATAATTGAATATCACATCTTGACATTTGTGAAAAATTGGGTGACATTTCAAATTAAGTTTCTTTACTTACAATGTTATTCCCAAACCTGTTTCATTCACAATCTATCTTTCACCGTATTCGCAGTATTCTATTGAACTTTTATTCATATATCCATTTAGTTCGTTAGAGAAGTTAATCTGTCAATGTTTCTCGTTAAATCTCGCTAAATATCCCTTGCATTTCGCATGTATATCAATAGTAAGCAGCCATTTTATCTTTGTTTTTCTTTAGGTTATTTCTATTAAGCAATCTGTCTGTCCTTACTCCTTTCTTTTCGTTTCTCATTCCCTCCATTTCTTCTCATCATTCTCTCTTCTTCACCCTGTCACTCTCATTCACCCTCCAATTTTTTTGGACCATATCTCTCTCTGTCTCTCTCATTTCTTTTTCCAGCCTCCCCCTTGGGAAATTAAAACTCTCAGTATTGAATTAGTATAAATTTAGCTACGATGTGACGTTGCATAAATAACATTAAGGTTTAGTTTAGAAAATAGAAAACAAACTGCTACTATATATTCCCTCTTCTTCCCTATTTTCACCAGCAGCAGACGACACGGCTTTTCCTTTTTTTCTTCCTTTGTTTTCTTCTTCATATTGCTATTGTTGTTGTTTTTCGGTATGAGTATTAGATATCCAAAGCTCACGTCTATCCAACACAAATTGAACAGTTTACAGGAAACAAATAACACGTTATGACGTAATTCAATTTGGAAATGTCACTGGATTTCAGCACCTCTTTATATAGATATGTGTGCATGCAGATGTGAACGTACGTATGTATGTATATATGTATGTATGCATGTATGTGAATACATGTATACGTCTGTGTGTATATAAATGTGTTTGTGTGTCTGTATACGCGCACACACACACATATATATACATACATATATGTAGGCATGTATGTATATATATGTATATGCATGTATATATACGTATATGTAAATTCTAACTATATATATATATATATATATATATATATATATATATATATAAGTATGTATATGTATAAATGTATATATATATATATATATATATATATATATATATATATATATATGTATATATATAAGTATGTATATGTATATATATATATATATATATATATGTGTGTATATATATATATATATGTGTGTATATATATGTATATGTATGTATATATGTATGTACATATATATATAAGTATGCATGTAAATGTATAAATGTATATATATATATATATATATATATATATATATATATATATATATATATATATATATATATATATATATATATATATATATATATATATATATATGTATATATATATATATATATATATATATATATATATATATATATATATATATATATATATATATATATATATATATACGCACGCGCCAAAAAGTAATGGTAGTGGAATATGCAGCATTGGAAATGGGTGAAGAATGGATATTGAAGTGGTTTAGATTTCAGGTTAATGAGGAGGAGGCAGAGAGAGGATAGAGAAGCAGAAGAGGAAAAGGAGAAGACAGAAGAATGTTGGTAGGAAGGAAATAAGGAAGGAAGGAAGGAAGGAAGAAGAATAACAACAACAACAAAAATGATGGCAAGGATGACGATTACGATGATGATGATGATTGTAAAAAAAGACAGAACAAAGAAAAGGTAAATAGAAAATGGTCACCACCTCCACCACCACCACCAGCAACAACTACAACAATAGGAATAACAAGAGCAGAAGCAGAGGGAACAACAACTGACAGAAGGTCAAAAGATTAATGAAGACGTTGGGATAATCCTTTACCCTGTGACGTAATCCTTCTCTGATCTAGAACGTTCGGTTACGGCAGTTAAGGAATTGGAGTGAGAGAAGAAGTTGTGAATAAGGGAAAGTATTGGTTAGGAAGCAAAGTAGAATCCTTGCGTGAGTTTCTTAGGAAAAGCGATAAATAAGTGTCGTGGGCCGCATTGAGTCTGGAGGTGATAAAACTGGCACTCCGTCGGTTACGGCAACGAATGTTCCCGTTAATCCAATCAGTGGAAAAGCCTGCTCCGGAAACTCACGTGCAAGTGGCTGAGCACTTCCCAGACGCGTGTACCCTTAATGTAGTTCTCAGGGAGATTCAGCATGATACGGAATGTAACAAGGCTGACCCCTTTGAATTACAGATGCCACTCGTTCTCGGTGGCTGAGTGAACTGGTGCAACGAGTGATAAAGTGTCTTTTTTACTTAATTTTTGAGAGCGGTCGGGTTGGTTTTTAGTATTCTCGTTTGTGAGAGGAGTCGGGGTTTTTTTCTGATATTCTCATATTAAAAATCATTTCCGGCGAATCGTTGAGGAGACATTGGTGTTGCCCTGGCAGAGGTTTGCGCTCGCTGAGTGCTCTTGTTATTATTATTATTATTAAGGCGACGAACTGGCACGCTGGACGAAATGCTAAGCAGTATTTTGTCCGGCTTCATGTTCTGAGTTCAAATTCCGCCGAGGTGGACTTTGCCGTTCATCCTTTCGGGTCGATAAATTAAGTACCACTGAAGCACTGGGGTCGATGTAAACGACTCATCCCCTCCGCCAAAATGGCAACTCTTGTGGCAAAATTTGAAACCATTATTATTATTATTATTATTATTATTATTATTATTATTATTATTATTAATGTTTAATTTGTTGTCGTTGCACAGCTTCTAACGCTGGAGATGTACTACGGCGTCAGCTGTTCACTACCATTCGAGCTCAGTCTGGAGTATTCGAGCAGTTCCAGGCAGTGCTGTTTTCTGCAAGTGCTCCACCCTTATTGCAGCCACTATTTGTTCCAAACCCCAACGAATTCCTCTCAACACATGGCTGTGATGCTCCCCCACTATTTCTGCTCGTGATCAGAGATGCACATATCGTCAGCCACCAAGGGACATGCTCAACTGGTTAAGGTCAAACAACTGACAAGGAAATATGTGGTATTAAGCAGAATATATGTTGTAGCCCATCTTTTATACCAAGACAAAACAATGTCCATGATAACACTTCTTATCAGTTTAGATCGGAAGCCATGAGAGCCATTGCCTGGTACTGCATCCGGGCATAAATTATTATTATTATTATTATTATTCAGTAGTTTTATTTTTATAACGTGCTTTCACTTCACTACCGAGCGCAGCTCTGTGCGCCTTGGGTATGTGCTGTGGTTTGCTGTGGTGCTCTTACGTTTACTGTATTGAAAGTGTTTTGCGTAGGATGTGTGCAGTACCCAGTAGTGCAATTTTCTGTATGTTATATATATTTGTAAGTCCTGCTATTTTTGCTATGTATTTGTCTGAATATTTTATTATTATTATTATTATTATTATTATTATTATTATTATTATTATTATTATTATCATTATTATTTGCCTTAACCTTACTAATGCGTCTCTGAAGGCTTCGTTTTGAGATTCTTGTTGGTGGGCATTAACATCTATTAATTCCCTCGGGATATTTATTTAACTCTAGATATACAAACAAGTAGAAAACGGTCAGACAAACAGACAGGCAGACTGACAGGCAGACAGGCAAGTAGGCAGGCAGGCAGGCAGGCAGACAGTCAAACTGGAATTAGAGAAGGAAAGAGGTAGGGAAAGATGATGGGATGGTAGCAAGAAAAACGGCGTGTGTTTTAGGAAAAGTAATCTGGTAAGGAAGTGATCGGAAGAATTCTACGCTAAACTGATTTACTAAAAGAAATTAGAAGAATTTGCAAGATTTTTCTTCCATTCAATTGAATAGTTCTTAAGAGAAATTCCAGAGATGGTAGTTGTGCTGTCGTTCAATAACGATCTATAATTTCCAATTGGCCATTTTGTTATTTGATATTGTGAACGTGTCTGCCGAGCTAAGCAGACGACACACAAGGAATGCACAAAACATGGTGAATGAAATGTAAAGAAAAGCCATGAAGAGCAACTGAAGAGTGAGATATAAATTAATTAAACGCAAAAAGAAAAGAATGGTAACAAAAAAAAAATCAAGGAAAATTGCTAAAAAATATAGAAATGAAGACAAAAATAATTTATTTAAGATAAAAAAACCCAAAAAAGACACTGCAAGAAATCTGAAAATTGAAGCGAGAAAAATGTTTATAAACAAATGACGTGAAATGTATATGCGTGTGTATGTGTGTGTGTTTGTGCGTGTATGTGAGTGTTTGTGTGTATGTGCGTGTGTGTGTGTGTGTGATAAATATATGCATATATATATATATATATATATATATATATATATATATGCATACGCATACATATATACATACATACATACATATATATATTGAAATTGCGAAGAAAATTAAAGAATCATGGAGAACTTGAGAATATCGGTGTAATACGAGATGATTGCATGCGCTCACGTGTATATGTATGTGTATGCATATGTGTGTGTATGCATGTGTATATATATATATATATAGTTAGATAGATAGATAGATACATACATACATACATACATACATATATACATACATACATATATTCACACACACATACACACACAAACACATGCACACACATGTAGAGATAGACAGACAGACAGACAGACAGACAGATAGATAGATAGATAGATAGATAGATAGATAGATGTGCGTATTGTGTGTGTATGTGAGTGTGTTGTGTGTGTGTGTGTGTGTGTGTGTCTCTGTGTGTGTGTGTGTGTGTGTGTCTGTGTGTGTGTGCGTGTGTTAGAGCAACAACTGAGAGGCAAATGGTGCAATATAGATTATACTAAACCCCTATCAGAAAATGATCGATATACGTACATCACAGTATGATTGTGACGTCGGCCCCTTTAGGTAAAAGGCCAGGCAATTTACGGGGAGCTCTCGGTACTTGAACGGTACTGTATTTTATCGACCCCGAAAGAATGAAATTCATAGACGACTGCTGCAGAATCTGAACTCAGGACGTAAAGAAACAATGAAATACGGCCATGCAATTTGTTCCACGCACTGACGATTCTGCCAGCTACATAAACTTGGTGCTTAATTTCTTTTTCGATCTCGAAGGAATGAAAGGCGAAGTCGACTTCAACAGAATTTGAACTCTGAACGTAATGAGTCAAAGGAATAATGCTAAACATTTTTGGGCGATGCGCGACCGATTCTGTCTGCTTTACCGCCTTTTTAGAACAAAATAAAAACAAAGAAATTTTGCACAAAGCCTGCAATCTTAAGAGGAGGCGGGGACAATATCAATAATGATTACAAAAGATCAACAATAACAACAACAACAACAAACGATAATAAATCAAATCTCTACCACTTAAGGTATTCCCTCCCCAACTCGCTGCAACAAAAAAAAACTTTTCTATCGCTAGAAACAACAATTCGCCATTACACAAACTTGATGCAAACTCGTGAGTTCCGAGCGATTCTCTTCATTTACCATTTTGTTTGTACACCTCTCCTTTCCTCATTAAATAACCGCCTTCTCCTTCTCCTCCTCCCTCTCTCTCTCCCTCTTTCTCTCCCCCCCCTCTCTCTCTCTCTCTCTCTCTCTCTCTCTCTCTCTCTCACTCACTGACTCAGCAAATCTAATGAAAAATGCTCAATAACTTACAGACCGTTAAAGCGGTCAAGTTAAGCCATAATTCCGTTAACTTTTCCTGAGAAATATCAAATTCTTTTCATTAACTACGTCTTTTATTTGCACTGGAATTCATCTTCTTCTTCTTCATCTTCTTCATCATATTCTTCCTTGCCTTTTCCTTTTCTTCCTCATCTATCTTTTTCTTCTTCCTTTTTTCCTCCTCTCACCCTATCAACTTTGCCTTACTAATTTTTCTTCCTATAGATATTTTACCTTTTTCTCTTCTATCCCCATCTCGTTCTCTTCCTCATCCTCTTCCTTTTTCTTCTTCTTCTTTTTCTTCTTACTTTTCTTTTACTCCTCCCTCCTCCCCTTCACCTTCTTCAACATACTGCTCCTTTTTCTTCTTCTCCTCGTCATCCTCCTCCCCCTCTTCCATCTCCTCCTCCTACTACCTCCACTATCAACTTCAACTACTTCTCATGCCCCTCAAGCAACCCCCACTTCCACACCTCCTCTTCCCTCTTCAATTCTTCACTTCATTCGTCAACCTAAACTCCTCCTTCTCCCCCACCGCAATGTCTCCTTCTTCCTCAGAATCTCCTCCTTATCTCTCTCTACTTCCTCTTCTCTCTCCTACTCATCCTCTTCCTTTTTCCCTTCCCTCTCCTCTTCTTCCCCTTTCCTCTCCTTCCCCTTTCGTCTCCTCCTCTTCCACTTCCCTTTCCTCCTCTTCCATTTCCCCTTCTTCCTCTTTCTCATCCCTCTCCTCCTTTCCACCTCTCTTCCTCGTTCTTCTCCACCACATTTCTTCCTCTTCTTACTTCTCCTCTTCCTTTTCCCCTTCTTCCTTATTCTCTTCTTTCTCATCCTTCTTCTCCCCTTCTTCCACCTCCTCCTCCTCCCCCTCCTCTCTTTTACTCTCCCTCCTACTCTTTTTTCCTCCAACTACTTACACTACTTTTCTTTTTCCTTCTCTTACTCCTCCACTTCCTCATACTTTACCTCCTCATACTCTTCCTCATCCCCCTCCTCATGTCCCCCTCCTTCCGATTCTGTCTTTCTCATCCTGTTACTGTATTTATAACTATCATTAAGGCTTCCATACGTTCCGAGTTCAAATTCCGCCGAGGTCGACTTTGCCTTTCATCCTTTCGAGTTCGATAAATTAAGGGACCAGCTATACACTGGGGTCGACGTAAACGACTACAGACCCTGTCCCCCTAAATTCCAGTCCTTGTACCTGTTGTAGAAAAAATTATGATTATCTGTAAGGCGGTGGCGTCACATAAGATGCTTTTCATCCGTTTTTACGTTCTGAGTTCAAATTCCGCCGAGGTCGACTTTGCCTTTCATCCTTTCGAGTTCGATAAATTAAGGGATCAGTGAAACACTGGGATCGATGTAATCGACTACTCCCCTCCCTTAAAACTCCAGGCCTCGTGCTTTTAGTAGAAAGGATTATTAAGACCGCGAGCTGGCAGAGCTGTTATCATGCCGGACAAAGTGCTTAACGGCATTTCGTTCAGCCGTACGTTCTAAGTTCAAATTCTGCCAAGGTCGAATTTGCCTTTCATCCTTTCGGGATCGATAAGGTAAGTAAGTACCAGTCATGTACTGGGTTCGATATAATCGACTACCCACCCCTCCCCCAAAATTTCAGGCCTTGTGCTTATAATAGAAACGATTTTTATTAATGTTGACAAGTTGGCGAGCTGGCAGAATCGTTAAATGCTCAGAGACATTTCCGCCAACTCTTTATGTTCTGAGTTCGAATCACGCCAACGCTCACTGAGCCTTTAATCTCTTCTCTTTTTTTTTTTCGATAAAATAAGCAACAGTTGAGCATTGGGAGTCGGTGTAATTGACTCTCCCCCTTCCCTCAAAATTGCTGGCCTTCAGCCAAAATTAGAAAGGATATTAATTAATAGTATTGCTTTCGGACTGTGGCAATGGTTTCTGTAAGGATCAAGGATCACTAGCCATCATCGCCATTACCATCACCATCATCATCATCATCATCATCATCATCATCATCGTCATCATCATCATCGTCATCATCATCATCATCATCATCATCAACATCATCATCATTACCATTATCACCACCACTATCATCATCATCATCACCATCGTCATCATCACTATCACCATTATCATCATCAGCACGCCGGATGAAGTGCTTATTATTATCTTGATCTTGCCTCTCTCTCTCTCTCTCTCTCTCTCTCTCCCTCCCTTCCTCTGTTTATCTACTTTGCATTTCCTTTCTTACCCCTTTCTTTCTCTCCGTCTTTCTCTTTACCACCCACCCCCCTACTGTCTCTCAATCAAAACATCTTATCTTTCTCTCTCTCTCTCTCTCTCTCTCTCTCTCTATCTATCTA
>NC_142950.1:5192493-5229993 GCF_046866305.1 Octopus bimaculoides
TAGGCGCACGAACGTAAATGGCGTTAAAATGGAAAGAAGCAGACGACACATAAATTGACAGAGAAATAGGAGACAGAGAGAGAGAGGGAAAGAAAGAAACAAAGATATACAAAGAGAAAGGTAGAGAGACTGAAAGTTTGTGTGTTTTTGTCGGGGTGGGAGCGTTTGCAGCAAGGCTGTGCGTTTTTCTAAAGCGTTTATGCCTAAATATTAACACTTATTGTCCATCAGTTTTTGTTGCTTGCGTTAGTTTTATTATAATTGTTTCGCCCTACATTAATTTAATAAATTATACTTATTTTTCATTTGTTCCTTGTTTTTCTTTCACTTTTCCCTTTTTTATTTGCCTCCAAATTGTTCTGGCTAACATCTACTCACGCCAGTTTCATCTGCGTTATACAAACACACACACACACACACACACACACACACACACATATATATATATATATATATATATATATATATATATATATATATATATATATATATATATATATATATATATATATATATATATATATATATATACATATATATATATGTATTTGTATATATGTTTGTATAATATAAAAGCATTAATATTTATGTGTATGTATGTATGTATGCATGTATGTGCATATGCATATATATATATGTATATGTACATGTATATATATATATATATATATATATATATATATATATATATATATATATATATATATATATATATATATATATATATATATATATATATATATATATATACATATATATATATATGTACATTTTGTTGTTTCCTCATCAACCTTATAACCTCTTTTCACACTTTTATTCATTTTCCCTTCTTATATGTCACACAAATCTCTCATTCCTCCGCTCCCTCTCTCTCTCTCTCTCTCCCTCTTTCTCTCTCTCTCTTTCTCTCCCCTCCCTTCCTCTCTATCTATCTATCGATATATCAATCTATTTATCACTCACTCCCTTCTTTCTTTATTTTCCTCCCACTACCACCACCACCTCGCCCTTTCTCTCATCTGCTTTTCCCATTTAGCGCAATCTTTATTTTGCGTCTATTTTCTCACTCTTCAGTGTTTATCGATAGCATCGCCATTGTCGTGATACGCATCATGACCACCAGCATCACCATTGCCATCATCATCATCATCATCAGCATCATCATCATCATCATCATCATCATCATCATCATCATTATCATCATTATCATCATCATCATCAACAGCACCAACACCAGCAGCATGTCTATCCACGTATATTATCAATATACTATCATTGCCATTACCGTACTCCTTCGCCCCCGTTGTATCTCGACAACTTCGTTATCATCAGCATCATATCCCTAATATTTCGCCTTCACCTTCATCATCATGATTATCGTCATTATGATGATGATGATGATTATTATTATTATTATTATTATTATTATTATTATTATTGTTATATCATCATCATCATCATCATCTTCGATGTTGTCATTCACCTTTGTCATTATTATAGACATCATCATCATTGTCATCGTCATCATAACCGTCTCCATCATCCTCATCGTCATCATCATCATCATCACCATCATCATTATCAACTTCATCAACATTATCATCATTATTATACTTGTAATCCTCCTCCTCATCATCATCATCGTCATCATCATCATCATCATCGTCGTCATCATCATCATCATCATCGTTGTCGTCGTCGTCGTCGTCATCATCAATGTAGCTGTCATCGTCCTCATAATCAGCATAATCGTCATAATTGTTCTTTTGTCACTAATATCCCCGTCCTCAGACTCCTTCTCTGCAGCCTCATCACCGTCATCATCATTGTCAGCGGCCTCCTCCTCCTCCTCTTCCACTTTATCATTATCATCAACATCATCATTAGCATCATCACTGTCCTAATGCAGTCCTCGTTGTCATCACTCTAATATGATGATTGTCATTATCTATATTTCGTAATTACCGTTGCCTCCTCGTCCTTCTCATCATCATCATCACCATCGTCGTCGTCATCATCATCACCACCACCACCACTACCACCATCATCATCATCATCATCATCATCACCACCATCATCATCATTATAATCACCTTCATCATCATCATCACCACATCATCAACATCATCATCGCAATCATCATCATCCTCCTCATCATCATCATCATCATCACCATCATCATCATCACCACCAACATCATCATTATCATCGTCTTCATCATCGCCGTCCTCGTCGTCGTCGTCGTCATCATTTCTCGATCAGATATGTCCTCAACACTGAACTTTGTCACTCACTCATTCACTCACTCGTTCAGTCCTTCTTTCACTCATTCATTCATTCATTTATTCATTCATTCATTCATCCATTCATTCATTCATTCATTCATTCATCTTTTTTTTTTGTTTTTCATTTAGCAAAATGCATTGCTTGCGTATCCCCTCATGAATCGATACCGGCTTTTCCTCTCATCCTCTACCCATCACCCCCTATTCCTCTCGTCCCTCATCCTCCAACTATTTCTACACTATTACCCTCACCCCTTTTCACCCGCAACCGCCAACCACCACCACCACCACCTCCACCGAAATACCATCCCCTTTCCCCTTCCTCCAATGGACTTTTCTATAACCTCGTTTCCATTTTATTCATCACTGTTTGTGAGTGGTGCATCTCTCAAGGGCTTCTAACGGCCATTTTGCCGCTCTCTCTGCTGACACTAACGTCCTGCTAAACGGCTTTAAAAACACCGATGTCTTTGTCAAATTGCGGAATGCAACGCTACTGGAACCGGCTCTGACAACAAAACACCTTAAATTGCAGCCAAAACAAAACAAAAAATGATATAAAGTAAACACAAACAAAAAACAATATCAAAACAAAAAATAGCATATTAATGATAATAATAATAATAATGCGAAGAATATTGATAACGATTATAATAATAATAATAATAATAAGAAGAAGAAGAAGAAGAAGAAGAAGAAGAAGAAGAAGAAGAAGATGAAGAAGAAGAAGATGAAGAAGAAGAAGAAGAAGAAGAAGAAGAAGAAGAAGAAGAAAAAGAAGAAGAAGAAGAAGAAGTAGAAGAAGAAGAAGGATAGTAATAATAATAACAATAATAATAATAATAATAATAATAATAATAATAATAATAATAATAACAACATGATGATGATTATGATCATCATCATGACGACGATGGAGGCGGTTGGGGTGACAGCTGCGGCGGCTGTGCTGCTGGTGGTTATAATTGTCGTGGTGGTCATGATGACGATGATGATGATGATGATGATGCTGATGATGCTGATAAAGATGACGACGAAAACGATGAGGTGGACGACGATGCCGATGATGATGATATTTTTCAGTGATAAAATATAAACAATAATAATAATAATAATAATAATAATAATAATAATAATAATAATAATAATAATAATAATAATGATGATGATGGTAATAATAATAATAATAATAATGATGATAATAATAATAACACGGCCACTAATATTAATGATGATCAGGAAGATTATTTCAAACAACAAATGCAGTTGTGCTTCAACAGCGTTGGTTAGCAGAGCAATGGCGGAGGTTTGTTGGTGGCGATTGGCGGCGACCGATGGCGACCCGCTTCTTCTTAATGAGCTGTGGTCACGTGGGAGATTCAAAATGCGCCCGTGACATGCTGAAGGACAACACGTCATCAGCAAAACTCAATGGACGGAAAAAAGAAAGTAAACAAAAAAAAAACTAAAAACAAACTAGCTAGGTGACGGTAGGGGGGTTACGGTGGTGGTGGTGGTGGTGGTGGCGGCGGCAGTGGTGGTGGTGGCGGTGGCGGTGGTGGCGGCGGCAGTGGTGGTGGTGGTGGTGGTGGTGGCGGCAGTGGTGGTGGTGGCGGTGGTGGCGGTGGTGGCGGCGGCAGTGGTGGTGGTGGCGGTGGCGGCGGCGGCGGCGGCGGCAGCGGCGGTGGCGGCGGTGGTGTGATCGTCTTGCAGGTCGTCGTGATCTTGACCGTAGTGATGATGATGCAGGTTTTGAGAATGGTGAGGTGTGAAGAATGCTATGATTGGTGGTGGGTGGGTGGTAGAATGGGGGTACAGAAGCAAGCAGTGTGATAGGAGAGAGAAAGAGAGAGAGAGGAAGAGAGAAAGAGGAGTGATGAAGTGGGGTAGGGGATGAATGTTGTCACGGGTTGGGGTTACAATGAACAGCAACATAATAGCGATGACGACGACGACGACGACGACGACGATGATGATGATGATGATGATGATGATGATGATGATGATGATGGTGATGATGGTGGTGGTGGTGGTGATGGTGGTGGTGGTGGTGGTGGTGGTGATGGCGGTGGTGACGGTGATGATGATGGCGATAGTGATGGTGATGATGATGACGACAACGATGATTATGATGAGGGTGGTAGTGGTTGCGGCGGCGCCGGCGGTGATGGGAATACGACTTGAATAATGGAGGTAAGAGATTAACCGACTACGAGGAGCAGAGGCCATTATTACACTAAACAGGGAATAAAGAGGGAGCGTACTTATAAGACAGAAGTTAGATCGTGTACATTAGTGATCGAATGTCAATCAGTCGAATGTTTTGGTTTTTGTATTGGATGTGAACCTGGATGTCTGCGTGTAGCAGTTGCATCGTCCCAAACGTAAGAACTTTGCCGCATTGAGCACTTCGATTGAACCTTGTAAAGTGTGAGCAGCTGTTGAAGCTGAAATACTTTCTGGCCCCAAAGAAAAGGGCTAAAGACACTGACCCTCATAGTAAAGAAAAGGTAAGGTTACGTTCTTGAGTCACACCGACTCGTAAGGGCTGGTTCCCCGGTTTCATGTCGTATGAATTCCCCACTTGGACGGGACGCCGGTCTGTCGAAGGGTTACTTATTTTTTGCCAGCTGAGTCGACTGGAGCAACGTGAAATGAGGTGTTTTGGTAAAAAACATAACGCGTCGCCCAGTCCTGGAATCGAAACCACAATCTTACGATCATAAGTCCAATACCCTAACCACCAACGTTCATCGGTTTTGGATGATGACATTTCAAGTTGATCCGATAAACGGAAGAACCTGCTCGTGAAATTCATGTGCAAGTGACCTATCACTCCACAGACAACTATACCCTTAAGATAGTTCTCGGGGATGTATAAATCGAGAGAGAAATAATTCATCTCTTATATAAACTTCCTCTAGTGGTGACATTTTGAAAATGTTTTAACTGAAAAAGATTTTATGTAAGAGATGAATTCTTTCTCTCTTGCATAATTATCTGAAACACTTATATTAAATTTATTCAAAATATCAATCTTTGGTTTGACTTTAGAGGTTTTTCTTGTGTATTATATATATCTTGACATAGTTCCTTTTTAAATAGTCCTCTTCGGAAGGTACACAACGATTTCAGGACATCTACCAAGCATCGAAGACTGTTCTAGAAGGCTGTTCAATATCGTCAATGATTTTGGTACGCCTTCTTATCTTCAAGCTGTCACATCTTGCATGTTCTGCTGGTTGGGAAACCGAAAGTGTATCTACGTTTGCTCTCGACTACATAGACATTTAAAATAATTAGCGAAAATATGGATCTTGTTATCAAGCCAGACTCGATCGCGAGTGACGGCTGGTTGTACTTTTGTATGCTTGCGTATGTATGTATGGATGCATGTAAGTATGCAAATATGCATCTATATATTTATGTGTCTGTCTACTTATTTATTAATCACATTATTTGTCTGTTTATGTATCTCTCTCTCCCTCTCTCACACTCTCTCGCATTCTCTCTCTTCTAGTTCTTTTCTTATATCATTTTTTGTACTCGCTCTCTCTCTCTCTCTCTCTCTCTCTCTCTCTCTGACACTATCTCTCTCCCCCCTCTGTCTCTCTCTCACACACAGTCACACACAAACACACATACACATAGGCATTACAAGAGACTGGAAGGGACAGATCCGAAGGTAGACGGACAGACAGACAGATTTCTTGAATTGTATCAATATCTTGTTAAAGGGTAACTGAAGAAGAAGAAGAAGAAGAAGAAGAAGAAGAAGAAGAAGAAGAAGAAGAAGAAGAAGAAGAAGAAGAAGAAGAAGAAGAAGAAGAAGAAGAAGAAGAAGAAGAAGAAGAAGAAGGTAAGCTATGGAAGCAAATTTTGGTAAATAATGAGCGAGAAGGATGGAAAGAATGATCAGATGAATGAAAATAACAACAGCAACAACAACAACAACAAGGAACTGAAGAATACAAAAGAAATGAGAGGGTGGGGCAGGGTTGGGGGTTGGGCTATTGTTGACGGTTTAGAATTTAGTCGCTATGTAGGCAGGTCACAGTATTTTATGTAAATAGACACAATTACCAGCGACATCTAGCGACATTCTTAACAATGAACTCTCAAATGACAACTTCCGTCCTGGGGATGGCCGTATAGAGAGAGGAGGGGAAGGAGGAGGAGGAGGAGGAAGAGGAGGAGGAGGAGGAGGAGGAGGAGGAGGAGGAGGAGGAGGAGGAGGAGGAGGAGGAGGATGACGACGGTCATGATGGAGATGATGATGATGATTATGATTATGATGTTGACGATGATGATGAAGATGATGATGATGTTGATGATGAGGATGAGGATGAGGATGAGGATGGTGGTGGTGGTGGTGGTGGTGAGAGTGGTGGTGGTGGGTGGGAGGTGGGGGGCGATGATAACCACGACGACGACAACGATGATGATGAGGAAGGGGATGAGGATGAAGATGAGGATGATGATGATGGTGGTGGTGGTGGTGGTGGTGGTGGATATTAGGGTAGTGTGGATTATATTCGTGAAGTTATTTGATGACGATGATGATAATGATGATGACGATGATGATAATGTTGACGGCAATGATATTGATGATGATATTGATGATGGAAAAAAATGGTGGTAGTGGTACCCGTGATTCCATTGGCCATAGAGTGACTATCATAGCAGTGGTCGTGATGGTGGCAATATAAACAACCCGACGCATTCCTTTCGCAATCATCATACAACGCAATAATACAAGATTCCCCCCCACACACACACACACACGATCACACACACATACACTCACAGAGGGTCTTATATAATTGATAGTCAATACTATAACACCAACAGCTCACGCAATTCGCATACTCCATCGTTGCTATAATACGTCAGAGACACCACCACCCCACAGCACACACACACCACTTACTCTCCGTAGTCAGCTCTCGACAATACGTCATATACAAGGCAGTGAGCTGGCGAAGTCGTTAGCGCGCCGGACAAAATGCTTAGCACCGTCTCGCCGGTCATTACGTTCTGAGTTCAAGTTGGGCTGACGTTGGGTTTGCCTTTCATTCTATCAGGATTCATGAAATGCGTGTCAGTTGAGCTCAACGATCCGTCTAATCGATTAGCCCCGGTTGTCAGGCAGTGATGAGAAGACAAACACAGGCGCAGAGACACACCAACATATATATATATGTATATATGTGTGTGTGTGTGTGTGTGTGTGTGTGGTAGTGGTGGTGGTGGTGGTGGTGGTGGTAGTGGTGGTGGTGGTGGTGGTGGTGGTGATGAAGATGACGATGGCCACGACAAGATGGATGACCATGGCGATGATTATATATTTCTTCAGCGGTAATAAGAATAAAAACAAGAAAAGAATGGCGTGGACACACTAAGCAACTTCCCAAGGCTCACCCCGTGTACGGAGTTCAATTCTGATCTCTGTGTTATGCTGTGGCTTTGCCGCTAATGAATAAAACCACTATAAGGCGGCGATCTGGCATAATCGTTAGCACACCGGACAAAATGCTTAGCGGTATTTCGTCCGTCTTTATGTTCTGAGTTCAAATTCCGCCGAGGTCGTCTTTTCCATTCTTCGTTTCGGGATCGATAAATTAAGTACCAGTTGCGTACTGTAGTCGATCTTATCGACGTGCTAACGTTTCAGCCAGCTCGCCGCCAATTAACAAAAACATAATAATTAACATAAAATTATGAACTGGTATTGAGTACGTTAGCTTGTACGTTCAGCTTGTGAGCTTTCTTATTCTCACTCTCACTCTCTCCTGATCTCTCCCTCTTTCAATTCCTCTCCTTGTCACTACCTCCTCCTCCACTTCCTCTTCCTTCTGCTCCTTCAGAAGTTTCGCCTATTTTGGTGCAACTCAGATAAACCTGACCGGCGGCAGTCCTATGCTCGTATATTTTCTTTTGCTTTTTGTGGAAGAGACGCGCCTCGCTGGTCCGAAGATCTATCTGCTGCGAGCAGCCTGCCTCCAGCGGCCTCGACATGACTAGTCACTGCTTCATATGTAAGAAATAAGTTTTCAATATCGCAAGGGGGACTACGATCTCGTAAAATAACTTGGACCAAGATGAAAAAGAATGGCTCAATCGAGAAAATATCAGAAGTGCATTGTGACTAGCAGTGTACAACAACATCTTATCGTCTGGTCGATATTTTGATACAGTGATGGAACTCTTAATCTCCTTTGCATTTGATTTCTTTGCAATGTTACTTCATTGTAATGATTAATGGCACTGCATACAGCTATAGCTTATTTTTACATTGTTGTTGTGAAACAGCTGGTAAATTTGTGACTATTTAAGAAATAAATATTTCCTAATTAGAGAAAACAAAAAAAGGTCTGTCATATGGAACTTTACATCAGTGCTATGCGGTGGTTTATACCATATTGTATTTCTTTTCCTATCATTTTTAAGTTGGTTGTTAATTTTGCTGTTGCGGAGCACTTAATTTTTTGATATTTGTTGCATTTTAGTTTCTCGCTGTATTCTGTGAGAACACTACTCATCTTCCTCGTTTCTTCGCCTCTCTCTCTCTCTCTCTCTCTTTCTCCCTCTCTATATATCTATATCTCTCTTTTCTCTCTTTCTTTCACACGCACACGCTGTCTCACAGACACACACGCACTGCACTTTTGCAAACAGTTCCCTCGGATAACCATTTGCTTTTTGTCCAATTTCAAGATAATTGCATTGAAAAAACAAAATATCCAAGGAAAAGGGGGCAACGGAAAGGAAATACAAACATAATTTACAATTTGAAATTAAATAGTCTTTTATTTATATCTTTTTTTTATTTTACTTATTTAATTCGTTGCGAAAATTTCAACGTTTCTCGCAATAAGAGGTTTCATTCACACCAGCCATATGCAACCATCCTAATTTCATTCACATCGTTCAAATATCCCCACCCTCCCCTTCTTTTTGTATCTGACTCTCTCACTCTCTGTATGTCTTTCTCCTTCTCTCTCTTTTTCTCACTCACTCTCTCTCTCTCTCTCTCTCTCAGTCTCTATCTAATTAATTGACAGCAATTCACTGCTTCATGTTGCTCATATATGCTATTTGAGTGATGGTGGCTGCGTCGGTGGTGGTGGTGGTGGTTGCTGTGAGGGCAGTAGTAGTAGTGGTGACGACGGTGATGGTTGCAGAGGCGGCAGTAGGGGTGATGGTGATGGCGGTGGTGGTGGTAGTGGTGGTGATTGTGGTGTTGTTGTTGGTGGTGATGGTGACGTTAGTGATAGTAGTGGTGGTGGTGGTCGTCATCGTCGTCGTGGGGACGTTGATAGTGATGGTGACGTTGCTGGTGGTGGTGGTGTTGGTGGTGATGGCGGTGATGTTGCTTGTCGCGTTGACAGCGGTGGTATCGGGGATGGTAATAGTTGTTGTGGTATTAAAGTGAAGGTGGTGGTGGTGGTGGTGGTGGTGGCCATGGTGGTGGCGGAGGTTCAGGGGATTACACTGACGTGAGAACACTGAGGTGGCGTGTGTATGCGTGCGCATGTTTTGTAACTGCGCATGTGTGTGCGCTTATCTGTGTGCGTATGCGTGTGCACATGTGTGGGCATGTGTATGCATGTGTAAGAGACAAAGTGAGCGATGAGAGCATACTCAGGAAGAATGTGTATATGTGTGTAAATGTGTTTATATATGTGTGTATGTATGAGTATGTCTATGTATATGTCGTGAAACGTGCGCGTGTGCGTGTGTGTCTGTGTGTGTGTGTGTGTGTGTGTGTGTGTGTGTGTGTGTGTGTGTGCATCTGACAAGCGAGAGAGAGAAGAAGAGGGACAGAGACAAAGAGATAGCAGGAATAGATGAAGTGAGAGAGGAGGGGGTGAGGTGTGAGGTGATGTATGTGTGGTAGGCGACGTGTGAAATATCAACGTTGCGGTGATGCTATAAGGTGTGATGAGCAAGATAGTCTCTCAAGACAAGCCACTCACACTCTCATTGTCACTCTCGCTCTCACTCTCTCCTGATCTCTCCCTCTTCCTATTTCTCTCCCTGTCACTTCCTCCTCCTCTTCCTCCTCCTCCTCTTCCTCTCACCCATCATTAATCTCGTCCATTGATCCCGATTAGATCTATCAATGTCGTCTGGATTTTCTCTCGCTCATCGCTTATGTATGTGTTTACAAATTGGATTGTAGACCAATCCCACAGGAATATAGTTATGTATATACTGATGTGTATGTATGTACGTATGTATACACACACACATAAACACACACGCACATATATATATACATATGTGAATGTTTCCATATATATACACACACGCATATATATATATATGTGTGTGTGTGTGTGTATTTGTACATACCTACATATATCAATGTATGTATAAATATATAAATAAATATCTCCGTTTATCAAATCCATATCCGCATATGCATATATGTATGTATATATACATGTATATATACATAAATACGTGCATGTACATATGCATATATATATATTATGTATATGTATATATATGTATATATATATTGTGTATACATATATATATATATATATATATGTATACAAATATGTTTGTCACATATTTCAACTGCTAAAGTTACCGTGGAGCTACACTGCAGTTACCGTGGAGAAATTCCTCTCTTGTGGTAAGAGGTGTGAAAACACCTAGTTCATTCAGTGTTGCCATCTCTCGGGAATCTCAGACATCGATGTTTCGAGTTTATTGACTCTTGTCGATGAGATGTACCTAAGAGAGGCAACTCTGGACGAACTAAATAAAGATTGTAGCTTTTTCTATAATTCAGTCAACAATATTACTCATTCGTGTTTTGTGGATCACAGTTATGTCCATAGCTTTTATATTTTTCAGAACGTTTCTTATGGACGTTCTGAACAGTTCCATCTTCTTCAAACTTCCACATAACTTAGCGGTTCGGTAAAAGAGAATCGATACAAGATAGATAGATAGATAGATAGATAGATAGATAGATAGACAGATAGATAGATAGATAGATAGAAAGATAGATAGATAGATAGATAGATAGATAGATAGATAGATAGATAGATAGATAGATAGATAGATAGATAGATGCAGGGAGTTGTCTATATTGACAATCTACACCTGGATAGTTAAACTGCAATCTTTTCTGCGGCACTATTCGTGACGCACATGGGGTAATTTTGGGGAGAGATACGGAATTTGCTAGTCGATATAAATTTGGAGTTGCTGATTTTACTTATGTGATATTTGATGTTGCATGGTCAAATATACATGGGTTTATTAGCATTTTCAAATTTATAATTTTGAATATGATGCTGAAGAGTGAAATGAATTTTTATAAAATTCTAATCACGAAACGTCGTACAGGATTAACTAACGGCAGGTTTGTTCTGTTTATTTTTCCTCTTTTATTCTATGTGAGCCATGAATATCGCTATCCGTTGGAGACTTAATTATAGTTAGAATTAGTAGTTTTAACTGTTATTTCTAAATTTTCAGTATGTTGGTGAAGCAACTTTTGCTGATCCCTATATTATGTTTATATATATATATATATATATATATATATATATATATATATATATGTAGATATGTATATACACAATGTGCATGCATACACACGCATACACACACGCATACACACACTCATACATACATATACAGGCACGCATACATATATGCTTATACATATGCACATGTAGCATTATATATTTATTTGATTTTATGTGCCTTCGTGTGGGTTTATAAGTGTATATACAAGTATGTGAAAGTGTGTGTTTCTGTATCAAAGTGCATTTATGTATCCGTGTGCTCATGTATGTGTATGTGTTTGAGTGCTTCCAGTCTGTGTGTGTACGTATGTTTTATATGCCTGTATATACATGTGTGTGTGTACGTCTGTGTTTGAACAAGGCTGTGCATTGCAAAAGAAAAATGAATGTGTCGAGAGAAGAGAAAGAAACAAAATGAAGGTAAGAGGGGTTATTTTGGTTTTCCTTTTCTCTTTCTGTTTTTTTTTTCTTTTTCTTTTGATTGGCAAGAATGTAGCAATTTGTGTGTGTAATGAAACAGAAGGCTGCAATAACGGAGATGGGCCTGTGTTGACATTGATAAGTTAAGTGACTGTCATCAGGCGATTAACTACGACAACTTGACAATATTGCTGGACGCCATTACTGAGCAGACGACACTCATTTTCTCTTCCCTCTTCCATTCCTACGCTTACCATTTCTCTATCTCTCTCCCTGTCCTTCTTCTCTCTTCTTTCTCTATCTCTTTCCCCTTCCTTCTTTCTCTCTTCTCTCAATTCTTTTCTCGTTTAGACATCATTCCGAATGTGTATTTCTTTCCCCTTGTTATTTATCTTTCCCTTTTGGTTTACTCTTTCTTTCTCCCTACTTTCTCTTTTCTCATACATTCTTACTCTTTATATTTTTCTCCTCTTCTCCTGACTCTTTCTCTTGCTGTTCCTTACTCATTCTCCCTTTCATGCTTCTTTCTTTCCCTCTCTATCAACATTCTCTCTTTCTCTATCTCTATCTATCTATCATTATTTATTTATTTATTCTTTCTTTCCATCTATCCATCTATCATCTATCTATCTATCATCTATCTATCTATATAACTATCCATCTATCCATCTGTCTATCTATCGGTCTAAATATCTATCTATCTATCTATATATATATATTTTTTTTTTTTTTATGACGTTGACCACTAACGTGGACATTTAATGTGCTAGAAATAGATCACATCTTGTGTCTAAAAAGACCTAAATTGTTCTCAATAATATAATAATAATAATTTAATAATAATAATAATATATATATATATATATATATATATATGTGTGTGTGTGTGTGTGTGTGTGTGTGTGTGTGTGTGTGTGTGTGTGTGTGTGTGTGTGTGTGTGTGTGTGTGTGTGTGTGTGTGTGCCTTGATTTGCTTTCTGTTTCTTTATAATCTGATATTGGATACTCTGTCTTTTTTAATCAGTCCTCCATTTCACTCTCTTTCGCTCTCTCTCACTCTCTTTCTCTCTCTCTCACTTTCCCCTCTCTCATTCTTGCTCTCCTCCTCTCTCTCTCTCTCTCTCTCTTTCTATCTCTCTCTCCCCCCCCCCCTCTCTCTCTCTCTCTCTCTCTCTCTCTCTCTCTCTCTCTCTCTCTCTGTACCTCACACATATATACCTATATACACACACACACACACACCGTATTTCTTTCAATGATATCGCAAGGATTTTCCTGCCTTTACTTTTCATTCATTTTTTTCCATAATGGAGCTATTTTCTTCAACAGATAATTTTTTTTATTTGTTAAGTTACGCCTACATAACTACTTCTCTGTCTATCTATCTATCTATCTATTTATCTATCTATCTATCTATCTATCTATCTATCTATCTATCTATCTATCTTATCCATCTAGTCGTCTATCCGTTCGTCAATCTATCTCCGTGTCTATCAACCAGTCTATCTATCTGTATTTGTGAGTGTATGTATATGGATGATGTTTCCACTTAATTCATTCTTTCATCATGTCATTCAGTATTTGTTCAACGACCCCCACCCACCCACCCACACACACACATACTCAACACACATACATATGCATATATAGATATATCTGCTGGTGTATGTGGGTGAGTTGAACAAATGCCCCGTAACGTGATAAAGGAGTGTATTAAAGGGAAACAACAACTTTGAAATGCTAATAGATGACTGGATCATCACCTGACTGACTGTCACCTGACTAGATTGTCACCTGATTGATTGTCACGTGAGTATATTGTCACAAGACAGTGATATGAATTGTCATATGACTGTAGTGTCATGTAATTGTACTGTCACCTTATTTCACTGTCAAATGACTGCACTGTCATAAGACTGTACTGTCGTATGACTGTCACATGACATGGTCATCACATGACTACACTGTCACACGACTGCACTGTCATTAATGGACTATCACGTGACCAGTTACAAAGAAAGAAAGGATAACGTGAAGTGTGAAAAAAACACGTTTACAAATTACGAAAAGGTTAAGCGACGTCATACAATGTTTGCAAGGTCGTATTAAGAATATCAAAAGTACACATACACATAGACACGCACAAATGCATACAACTACATATACATATATATGTAGACACACACATATACACATACATACGTATATACACATGTATACATAGGCACATACATATATGCACGTATACATGTATACGCACATATTTGCGTAGAAATAATGAAAAATGTACAATAAAACACAATAGTTAAAGCACGGTATGGATTAAAAAGGCAAGACAAGAAAGATGTTCTGACAATGCTGTGTTAAGGCGCTCCACGAATCTGTTCACTTAACCATTTCCCAAGTTATGCTCCAGTGCAACCGAATGCACCAGTAAGCATTTTAAAGATATTTAGTGTTGAAAAATGCTAATCTTAAGAGCATTCACCTTTATGTTTGATAATATCTTAAATTTAGTTTTACTAGTAATATATCTTTTGCATCTTTTTTATATTCTAACTTCTGAGGAAAGACCTTGGCACCACAAAAGCATAACTTTGTCTAGTAACTGTTTGTTTGATTTTCGAAGGACGGTAGACCTTAGGTCATTCTCGTTCTCTTCATTTTTTCTTTTAGTAATTTCCCTGAAAAAAGAGTTCGTTGTTGTTTACAAGAAATTCTTCTCCTCATTTTCGCTGTTTTATATCGAGTTTTCTTTTACAGCGATTTTTTTTCTCTTATTTCCTTTCGTATTTTCGCCGACTATAATTTTAACCTGTAATTAAATTTTTCTTCTTCATCCTAAAATGAAGATGCAGTACAGCATTTGAGTTTCTGAGTTCAAATCCCACCGAAGTCAACTTACCTTTTCATCTCTCCGAGATCTATAAATTGACCACACTAGTGGTCGAAGTGGCGGTGTTAGTGCTGGTGGTGGTTGTCGCAGTAGTGGCCCGTGTGGTGCTAGTGGTAGATAACGCTGTAGTGGCCTGAGAATGGCTGTGATAGTGGTATTTGTGATGAAAGAGGTTAAGGTTGCTGTTATGGTCATTGTTGTTGTTGCTGTTGTTGTTGTTGCTGCTGCTGTTGCTGCAAAGATGGTGGTGGTGGCGGCGGTGTTGGTAGTGGTAGTAGTAGTGGTGGTGGTGGTGGTGGTGGTGGTGGTGGTGAGGGTGGTGGTGATGGTGGTGGTGAGGGTGGTGGTGAGGGTGGTGGTGATGGTAGTGGTAGTGGTGGTGGCGGTAGTGACGGTAGCGGTGGCAGTGACGGTAGCTGTAGCGGCGGCAGTGGTGGTGGTATTTGTTGGTAGTGGTAGTGATGTTGGTGGTGGGGGTAGTGGGGGTGACACCAGCGGTGGCGGTGAAGGTGAAGGAGGTGGTAGTGGTGCCGTGGGGGTGACAGTGTTGGCGATATTGAATCAATTATAACTGTTGGTAATGATGCTCGTCATTATTATAGTCACAATAGTTGCTGTTGTTGTTGTTGGTGGTGGAGTTTGCAGTTGTGGTAGTGGTGGTGGCGTTTGTGGTGGTGGTGGTGGTTATTGTTGTTGTGGTTAATGTGATTGTCGTTGTTGTTCTTTCGATCGTTGTTGTGGTCGTTCTACTTCATTCTTGCTGTCGTTTTCTCTCTCTCTCTCTCTCTTTCGTTATTAGTTCTAATTGTTGTTTTACTACTTTGCTCTTGTTGTTTTTGTCATTGTCGCTGTTTGTTCTAGTCCAAATTTATTGCTGTTGTTGTTGTTGTTGTAGTTGTTGCTGTTGTTGTTGTTGTTGTTGTTGTTGTTGTTGTTGTTTGTTCACCATTTCTGATTTAATTGTTTCTTCTTATCAGTGTTTTTACGTCTCTAAGCAAACAGCAATTTAAATGGCGGTATTGTTTTGTGCTCTCTGAACGCACGGGCAGAGAGAGAGAGAGAGAAAGAGAGAGATGTGAGGCTGTTAGAGACGAGGTGTTAGAGAGGAGGTGGGAGAGAGAGGTAGATAGAGAGCTAGGGAGAGAGAGAGAGTGAGCGGAAAGGAGAGCGGAGGAAAAGTGTCAAGAGATAGACAGATTGCAGTACGTATATGAAAGACAGACAGACAGACAGACAGACAGACAGATAGAAAAGTAGATCGACTGGCACAAACGAAGAGGTAAATATATATATATATATATATATATATATATATATATATATATATATAGAGAGAGAGAGAGAGAGAGAGAGAGAGAGAGAGAGAGAGAGAGAGAGACAGTTAAATATACATGTGTGCGTTTTGATAAATAGATAAGATAGATAGATAGATAGATAGATAGATAGATAGATAGATAGATAGATAGATAGATAGATAGATAAAGAGAAGCATAGATAAATCGACAGGGAGAGAAAAAAACAAAGAGAGATAAGAAGAGCAATTTCAACAAAAATCAACAACTCAAATCCCGCACATGAAGGCAAATAGCGATATATTAGTCCGAAACAAAAGACCATTGTTAAGAGCAGAGACGAGGAACAACCACAACAACAACGACAACACCGACAACAGCAACAAGGAGATGAAGAGAAGGGGCTTTCCTTTTGTTCTAGGAAATAACCTATTGCATTGATGCGTTATTAGGTAGTTATTTATTGATTTCGTAGTGATAATGTTTGTATCATTAACACTTCAAGCTAGATAGCGTTACAAATAGCGTAGAGACATAGAAACAAACATGGCGGCTGTTTCTTTCAATGGCTTCTTTAATGCTTATATATATATATATGTATATATATATATATATATATATATATATATATATATATATATATATATATATATATATATATATATATATATATATAGATAGATAGATAGATAGATAGATAGATAGATAGATAGATAGATATACGCACACACACATATATATATATGTATATATACATATACATATATATATATATATATATATATATATATATATATATATATATATATATATATATATATATATATACGTATACATATACATACATATATAAACATACATATATATATATATATATATATATATATATATATATATAAACATACGTATATATATATACATATGTATAGTTTGTGTATGTGTATAAGTACTGGCACATACATACAGACGCAATTATACACTGAAACATATACAATTATACATATATAAACACACCCACACCCGTATGTATATATATATATATATATATATATATATATATATACACGTACATATACACGCACACATATACGCACACTTATATGCGTATATATATATATATATATATACACACACATATGTTAAGTATATATGTAAGGACGCAAGCGTGGCTCGGTGGTTAAAAAGTTCTCATCGCAAAAATGAAGTCTCGAGTTCAATCTCCAGCGTGGCAAAGATCTCTAATATAGCCTCGTGTTACCTTCAAGTCTTATGAATTGCACTTCTAATTCAAAGGGGCCAGCCTTGTCCCATTCTGTGTCACGCTGAATCTCTCTGAAACCTGCGTTAGGCGTACGCGTGTCTGTGGAGTGCTCAGCCACATGCATGTTAATTTCACGAGCAGGCTGTTCCGGTGATCGTATCGACTGAAACGCTCATGGTTATAACTGACGAAGAGCCTGGCCATTTACCAGCACTTTCTACAAGAACAATGTTCCTAGCCTTTGAGATTTGCTTAGCTGGAAGCCACTTCGCGATCATCCATCTGCTAGAAAGAGAAGCCAAATCTCTCTCATTGATATGCTGCATATTATATACGAAAGAGCACATTGGATAATAAAGCCAGAGATATACTCAAGCCAATACGATGCAAGACTATATATCTTTTACCAAAGAATAAGTAAGAGCAACACCAAGAACTCTTGGTTCCAGTGCTTTGTGGTTTAATCTAAGAAGGAACTTTTGTCTCGAAGATCTACCCCAGACTGTAGAGAAAGAAATCCGACTCAAGACAGAGAAAGATTAAACCTCTCGGCAAATATCTCATCAAATGCATACGACAGTATGGAATTCGTTAAATACGGATTATGTTAAACCCGGAGATGGATTAAGGCATTTACTACCCAGTACAATACACAGTCAATCTGATTTGCTTTCAACTAGTTTCCATTAACGCAGTTGGATTCAAAAACACATTGATTAACTGTACGATATGGTTGTTCAAAGATACTTGCCTAAGATGAATCACAAAACATGTGAGCAGAAATAGCGGTGTAGTAGTTGAGAAGCAAGATTGTAAACTATACGACTGTGTGTGCCCTCCAGATTGCAATCAAGACCGTTTTACTTCTGGTACTGATTTTACCCTGGATATCACTGAAATATTCGAGTCTCCTGTTTAAATATTTGCTTCCATATTTATATCTAACATAGCAATCTGCTATTTAATTGATGAATTGTGTTAATTAAGTTAATGCTCAATGGACAGTGATTATCATCTGGTCATCAATGCCAAATCGATTCTGCCATCCCACCAAATATACGCATATTTCTGCATGAGTGTATATATATATATATATATATATATATATATATATATATATATATATATATATATATATATATATATAAAGGCGCAAGCGCGGCGTGGGTGTTTGGTAAGAAGCTTTTTTCCCAACCACATAGTCCCGGGTTCAGTCCCGCTGCGTAGCAGCTTGGGCAAGTGTCTTCTACTATAGCCTTAGGCTGACCAATGCCTTGCTTTAAAAAATTATAAAAGAATAAGGTGGTGCTCCAGCATGGCTGCAGTCTAAGTGGCTGTGGTGTTGATGGTGGTAGCGGCGATGGCGATGTTGCCGGCGGTGGTGGTGGTGGTTGGATGGTGAGAGCATTGGTGGTGAAGGTGGTGGTAATGGAGGTGGCAGTGGTGGTGGTGGTGGTGGTGGTGGTAAATGTGGGGGAATCGGGGAAGCTGTTGGTGTTGGCGTTTGTGGTGGTGGTAGTGGTGATGGTGGTGATGACGATGACTGTAGTGATGAAAGATGGTGGCAGCGGTGGCGAGAGTTGTGGTGGTGGTAGCAGTAATGATGGTGGTGGTGGTGGTGGTGGTGGTGGTGGAGATGGTGGCAGCGGTAGTGGTGTTAGAACGATGGTGGATGAGGAGGCGGTGGTGGCGCCCGACCTGATAGTGGCGGTGGTGGTGGCGGTGGTTTTTCTATTGGTGGTGAGCTAAAGGTGGTTATGAGTGGTAGAGGTGCGGACGGAGTGGGGAATTGGATGGGGGTGGGGGTGACAGAGCCGATCACGCGACCATCTTATTATTATTAGATTGAATCAAATCATGGAGGGGCGGTAAATCTGTAGACGGTAGAGGGAGCTAAAGTAGCGAGTGTTAAAAGCCTCGTTCTGAAGAGATAGCGCGATCACAGCGCACACCATTATTCAATTAAACGCGTTACACAGACAAACACGCACACGCGCGCACACAAACACACATATATACATACAAGGCAGCACATACATACATGCACACATGTATATATATACATACGTATACACACACACACATATACATACTTACATATGCATATACTGACACACGCCTGTATACATCGACAAACATACAAGTTTACTGTTATACAGATATTCACGTGTAATAGACACAAATGAACATACACACATGCATAAACAAGTATGTGTACATGTACATATGCATATAAATGCATGGTGACATACACATATAGACGATGAACGCGTGTATTTGCACGCACACACACATGCAGGCGCATACATGCACACACAACATTCAAACACACATATATTTATGTTACGAACACATCAAAAACGGGTGTAAATATGTATGTATGTATGTATGTATGTATATACATATACATTTGTGTGTGTATATGTGTGTGTGTGTGTGTGTGTGTGTGTGTGTGTGTGTGTGTAGACTGAGAGGTAGATAGATAGATAGATAGATAGATAGGTGGACAGATGTTTAAATAACTCAACACGTAACGCAATCACTTCCAATTATACATATACACACACATATATTTACGCTAAAACATATAAACACTGCCTAATACACACACACACATACATACATATACATATATATATATATATATATATATATATATACATACATAAAACATACATATACATATATTTACATATACATATATATACATATACATACATACATTCATGCATGCATACATGCATATATACATGCATCTGTACATAGCAGTGCACAGAAACATGCACAGATGTACGCATCCCAATCTCACTTGTGCATGCACTTGTATTCGTAGACATATGCACATAGACATGCACATTTGCTCATGTGCATACGCGGCAAGAAACAAGGCCACGTGTACGGAAGGACAAAATGAAAGTTATCAACGTGCAGGAAAACGCCGAGTACATATACATACACATATCCACGCACATCTATATGTGTACGACATGTTTACACATATCGATGCACAGTTCACACATCTACAGATATGCGCACAAGCATACATGTCTGTACATACACACACATGGAAATAAACGCAAAAGAATACGCAGATTTAAATATAGACACAATTATACACACACACTTATCTCCACGCAGATATTCATACAAGCATGCACACACACACAACTACTCTCATTCTGATGTGTGTGTGTGTGTGTGTGTGTGTGTGTGTGTGTGTGTGCGCGCGTATGTATGTGTGTATACATCCTTATATGGATATATATATACACATAAATACGAGGGTTGTAAGAAAAGTCGTGAGCTGCAAGAAAACAAAACATGGTATAAGACTTCAAGGCTCAAAACTTTTCATACACCCCTCGTAGATATATATATATATATATATATATATATATATATATATATGTATTATGTATGTATGTATGTATGTATGTATGTATGTATTTAAGTGTATATAGAGAGAATTCATAAAAAAACAAAAGACGAAGACAAGTGGTGTAGACAACAAACAGATGTATTACTTTAACGCTCGGGAAGTGAAAAAGTCTTTAACGTTTCGAGCCTACGCTCTTCCACAGAACAGAAAGAAACAAGGAGAGAAAATAAAGAATGTGTAGTGGCTAGCGATCTATCATGGCGAATGTACATACATACATACATACATACATACATACATACATACATACATACACAGGGTGCAGTGAATAAATCGTCGTCTAAATTATGAAAAAATGAAAATAATCCTGACACCTCATTTTAACAGATATACTTATCAAAATTATCCCTCACATATCGTCTCACATATTTGTCCCCAGTAATTCTCAATCTATATATCTACTGTTGCCTCTCTCTATTCCCCTTCTCTTTCTCTTTCTTTCTTTCTTTCTCTCACTCCCCCTCTCTCTCTTTCTCTGTCTCTCTCTTGCTCACTTTCTCCCCCCTCTCTCTATCTCTTTCCACTTTTGGTGCTTTGTCCTTTTCCAATCTCTCTCTCATTATGTTTTCTTCCTTCTCTCTATCTCTTTCTTCCACTTCCCACAAACTATCTCTCTTTCACCCTCTCTCCCCTCTCTCTTTCTCTGCGAATATACATACATGTATACATGCATATATATACAAATATATGTATATATACACGCACACACACACATACACATACACATATATCGCTTTTGATACAATTATCTCTCAATATCTCACTTTATTTCAATATCTGTCCTTATTGACAGTACATATACTCCCAACAAACACACACACACACACACACACACACACATGGACACACACCACACATTCACCATACAGCGCACTATGCATACATACATACACATACGTAAAATTCTCAGTTGGCAGCATTACTCCCAGGCCCCGCCCTCCCCCTTCAAATTCTGGTCAATATACATTGTTGCAGGCCCAGCTCCCCGCCTCTGCTCCCTACTTCAACACAGCATTGAACCTTCAGTCAAGTAGGTGAAAGCTTTAAAGCCAGTCAATGGTCAACTGAAGCCAAACAATCCCTGGCTGACCTGTCGTTCACGTTTTCAAGGTTAACAACAATTCTGTCGAAATATTTTCACTTAGTGTGCAATTTCGACGCTACGTATTCGGTCCGTGTATGCATATGTGTGAGTGTGTATGTGTGTGTGTGTGTGTGTGTGTGTGTGTGTGTGTGTGCGGGCGTGTGTATGAGTATGTCTATGTATGTACATATTTTAATGTAGTATATATCATATATCCATACCTATACACACATTCACTATAAACATGCACACACACGCGAATATATATATATATATATATATATATATATACACACACACACACACATACACACACACACACACACACACACACACACACACAGATATGACTGAAGTAAATAAACACCCTTATAATCGTTAAGATTTATTTAAATCTAAAATTATGCATCTAAGTTATTTATTAATTATTATAATGTGAATATCTAATATTTAGTAGAGAAACCCTTTACATCTTTCAATGCAAGGACCCTATTCAATACGCCACTGGTTAGACGACGAATATTCTCTTGAGGAAGTTCTTGCCAAGTTTCACGCAATAATCTCAAAAGTTCTGGCTTTGAGGATGCTTTCTTGGTCTTCTTATGAATTATCTTGTCCGTTAGGCGTCAGAGGTGTTCAATAGGGTTCATATCTGGTGACTGGCCTGGCCATGGAAGCTTTTAAGTGCCATTTGAAAGAGCTTTGGTAGCTATTTCTAACATGTAACGACTCCTTTTTAGACAACCGGTTTCAAATTTTGGCACAACGCCAGCAAGTTCGGGGTGGGGGGGGGACAAGTCAATTACATTGACCCAAGTCCTCAACTGGTACTTATTTTATCGACCCCGAAAGGATGAAAGGCAAAGTCGACCTCGGCGAAATTTGAACTTAGGACATAAAGACGGACGAAATACCGCTAAGCATTTTATCTGGCATGATAACGATTCTGCAAGATCCGGCATCAACCATATTGCATAGATTAGGTGAATGTATCTTTTGAAAACATTAGTGTGTGGTTTGAGGGAAATTTAGCTACTATTTCTAACATGCAACCCTTATAAGCCTTTAATACCCTACGTCTTTGTGAAACATTTTATGCTTGTATAGCGTGTGTTCAAGTAGGGGTTAAGTTTTTTTAAGGGCTCACAGTCATGCTCCTAAAAGGGCCTTACAGCCATAAAAGTCAAGAAGCTGAGGTCAAAGGTGAAATCGAATGTAACTTGGTTTGGAGTATATTTTTAAGTATTTATAAGTATTTTCATTTAATATTCTTGAGAATGGTCTGAATTGCTGTTAAAAGGGTTCTTGAAGCGTGGATTTCATTATTGCAATCCGCCCTTTTCTAGCGCTAGCATTCTGGGTTGGAGGAGGTTTTTTTTTAGCCCTCCCTCCCCTCCCTGGGCTATAGTTGTTTCATTATGTCCAATCCTCATATACATTGTGCTTATATCTAAGAAAAACAAAAAGACGTTAAGATTGAACCAGGACCTTCTGTATCCGCATGTTGTATGTTAATGAAAAGTTTATTGTCCTATAAAGGTAGACAGGTGTAAAAGCAGCTTCAACTGGGCGTGGAGTAGGCATTGAATGTGGCGAAGCACTGATGTAGAAAGATGTTGGAGTAGCATTTTCTTCTTGTATTTTTTTTTTTTGTGTGTGTGTTTGTAGGTGTGTGGGTGTTTTTTTTAACAGTTTTCAACAAGCTTTAACAACAACACGAATTAACATCAGCCTCCGAGAAGGTAAGGACTTGTTTTACATATTCAATTTCTGCTGTTAAATTGTTAAATGACAAGAAGAAAAACATTCTAGACATTAATAATAATAACAACAATAATAATAATAATAATAATAATAATAATAATAATAATAATAATAATAATAATGGTGACAGTCATATAAAAAAAAAGACACAGGAGACAAGATGGCGTAACATTTAAAAGCATGAAGCTACGGGAGAAAAATAAAAATATATAAATAAATTTATGAAACGGGTGTTAGCGTAACAAAACAAAATAACAAATATAAATAATAAAACGCGATCGGACAATCGTTAAAAGTGTGCATATAATTTGTGAATTTGTGAGATGTTGGTGATGTCTGTCTTGTAGTCTTGGCTTGACTTGGCTTCATTTTGGCTTGTCGGCTGCCTGGGTGCGCGGCTGGATGATTTCGCTTAAAGAGAAAGAGAGAGAGAGGAAGAGAGAGAGAGAAAGAGAGAGAGAGAAAGAGAGAGAGAGAGAGAGAGAGAGAGAATAGAGAGAGAAAGCCTTGAAAATTTCTGACCAAAGATTTGTGAGCTATGTGGATGTATTCGTTGATTAGGTAGGTGACTTTTGCTATTTATTATTCATAGCATTATTTTACAGTGGTGATACCTCAGAAGATGATGGTTTGCAGCTGCTGGAAAGACGAGAGAGAGACACCTCCTTCGTGACATTAAACTCAAGTGTTTCCAATTATGACGCTATTCAAACGCCAACGACAGCACATATACAAACCCTCAAATTATTCTGCCTACATACATACATATGCATGCATGCATGTATGTATGTATGTATGTATGTATGTATGTATATATGTATGTATGTATGTATGCATACATGTATGTATATATGTATGTATGTATATGTATGTATGTATGTATGTATGTATGTATCTATGTATGTATCTGTGTATGCGCGTATGTGTATATACTTGTATAAATATATATATATATATATATATATATATATATGTATATATATATATATATATATATATATATATATATATATATATATGTATACATATATATATACATATATATGCATACACATAAATACATATAAAAGTGTGTACGTATGTATATGTACACGCACACAAACATATATATAAATGTATATATATACATGCATATATATATATGTATATATATGTATATGCATATGTATATATATGTATATGCATATGTGTATATGTGTGTGTGTGTGTGTGTGTGTGTGTGTGTGTGTGTGTGTGTGTGTAATATATATGTATATGTATATATCTTGGAGGAGGAAAAAACTGTTGTCTTTTTTGTCTCTTGCTGTTTTATGCTGTTTTTTGTTGTTGGATTTTTGGTTTTGAGTTGTTGTTTTTTGTTTTTCTTTCTTTTCTTTGCGTCCATTTCTTCTTCTGAAAGTTCTTCCCGCCTACCGCCGCCCCTACCCGACTCCACCTACCCACCACACCCTTCCTCTACCTTCAGAATCTCGGTTCTATGAAGCGTCTAAAACGTACATAACCCTAAACTATCAAAAACTCTAAAAGCCATGCGCCAACTCAATAATTAACGTGTTGTTTGGAACCATTTAATACAACCCTCTCCACCCACGACCAATACCCACCAAAAAATGGTCTTTTCTCTTCTCTCTTTCTCCCCCCCCCTCTCTCTCTCTCTCTCTCTCTCTCTCTCTCTCTCTTTGCTTCTGTGTCAAGCAGTATAAAATCTATTGGAGCGTGGAATTATTCCTCTGCTGCAGCAAGAAAAACGAAGAACACAAAGAATTTATATGCGAAAGGAAAAAATAAAAAAAAACAACAAAATAGTAATAAATAAAGACAAACAACAAAAGCGAAAAAGATGTATATTCTCTGAATTTATTTACTTTATTGCTGTGTGTGTGTGTGTGTGTTTGTGTGTGTGTGTGTGCTCGCAGGAATTGTGCAAAAGTCCGTTGGATGTTAAATGCATATGCATGATATATATACATATATATACATGCGCAAATAATATAAATATATGTATAAATATAGAGAGAGAAAGCGAAAGAAATATATAGACAGATAGATAGATAGATACATACATACATACATACATATACAAATATATATAAATGTGTGTATATATAAATACATACATACAAGCATCGTATATATGTATATGTGTGTACCTACATACACTTATATACATATGTATGTAAATATATATATATATATATATATATATATATATATATATATATATATATATATATATATATATATAGGTCTATATGCATATATATCCGCATCTATATATATACGCACTTATATATATAAAAATCTGTGTGTATGCATACATAAATACATGCACGCATACATACATACATACATACATACATACATACATACATACATACATACATGCTCGCATTCATACACAAATACATACTTACATGCTTATATATCGATGGGTGGAATTCAGAAATGGTAGAGCAGCAGAGAAATATATCATCTTGTTGATATTGTTGTTGTTATTTAACTGTAGTCCTGCCCTGATTCCACAGAACTACGATCAAAAGCATTTCGGCTATGACCAACCCATCAATTTTTTTCAGGCTAATATACCCTCTTTAACATGCTCTTTTCTAACATGAAGTACGTAATTTGAGGTAGTTCTCACTTTTATTTTGTTGCAGTTAAAGAACAACTACATGTATATATATGTTTCGGTGTAACTGGTCTCGTCAGTGTAGTACAGTTCATCCGAACTTATAGATCGATTCACTAAATACATTTATACATAATAAATATGCAACTGAATATCAGTTTATCCTTTCCCTAAGCATGCAAATTAACTCAGAAATTTAATGTCAATTGTTTGAAGTTGTCTCCCCTTATAAACGTTCCTAAAGGTTCATTGTCACTGGCTTTTTGAATTGTTTACCCTTATTTCTCTTAATTTTCGATTATATAAATTAATCTTACCCCCAAAATATACTTAACATTTTCTATGTATAAACTTCATTTTCTGCAGATTTGGTTTAAGTCCACTGTTCTGACGAGTTCAAATAGTCCGAAACTTATGTCCATAGCTGTCTTTTCCATGTGGAAAAAGATCTCGCTCTCGTTTTGTCTATGCATGTAAACTTAATTGAAGAATTCCATCCTAAAAATTCTAAACCTCCACTTAATCAAGTTCAGGTACATAAAAATGCCATAGGACAATTGAAACACTACCATAACAACCCTGTCTCTCCCAGTCAGTTCAGGCATTCCTACATTTTACCAAGCTGTTTCAACATCATCCTCTGAACGCTACTTTAACCCTTTCAGTCTGCGACACAGATACAACATCCCTGTAGTACCCATCCTACCAATACCGTCTCTTCCCCTTCTCAGATTCACACACTTATTGCAGCGGCCCTTCAGTATTTCTAAATCATGTAAAAGAACTCGAAAGTTTGGGCCTCCAGCCAGGCCTTTCACGATACCCTTAAAGCCAAGAAGTTTTCAGCACCACCCCACCCCTAGTACATCTGTAACAGCTCACAACACTACTACAACACCATCCTACTAGCACTACGTCTCCCACTACGTCACACACTTTTGTAACACCCTCCACACAACACTACTGCAATGCCATCCTAACAACACTATTTTATCGCTCAGTACAGATACATCTCTAACACCATAACACCCTACAACGCTACCACAACACCATCCTACCAACACACACACATACTCTCTCCCGCTCACCCAACCCCCCACACACATCTACAACACCCCACAACACTGTTACAACATCATCCTAACAACGCTATCTCTTCCACTTAGTCTAGACATAGCTATTAGATTGGTGCAAAATAATTGTTTTTTGTTATTTTAACCTTTGAGGTTTATTTTGGAAGAAACGTTCATGTAATATACTATTTTGAATCTCTTTAGATTTCGATCTATTGAATAATACTGATGGTTTTGCTTGCACAGTTAATTCCTGTTTATTTTAGGCTGTCAAATTAAAAAATAGAAAAAAGCAAATTCGGACGATTTTATTGTCAAGGAACGTACAGCTTCAAAAATTTGTTTTCAGAAATTTCCAGTAAAGCAGACGATATCTTTTAAGATGAGGAAGTTTGCGAGTTACCATCTTCTAAGATTTACCACGACCAATGGAGGATCATTACTAAAGCTTACCCACGCAAAATAATTGGAAGCGTTGCAGGAGAACTAAATGTTGAACAGTTAAATGTTGTTATATATTTGCATTAGACTAGACAGTCAAAAAGGAGTGATAAACGGGTGCTGCACTAGCTGAATGGAAGTTAGAATTAAAAGATTCATCTCACGAAATCTATTCTGCACTTCATTTGGGCCCCAAAACAAAAAAAAACTATTAATTTCTTGATAGTATTGCGACAAGTGAAGTGACGAGAAATTGATCCTATAACAACAGCTGAGAGCAGGACTGGACGACTTGGCGCAGCTGTTCAGGCGTTGGTGATTGGCGCAGCTGTTCGGGCGTTGGCGCGGCTGACTGGACATTCGCCTCGTTTTGACCACAGAATTTTTTCGGAAGCAACTGCACATATACACACGTGCACATGCATACGCACACGTAGAAATATACACATATAGTTACAGTGAAAAGAGAGAGAGAAAAAGAAAGAGAGAAAGAGACATACAGACAGATAGAAGGAGGGAGATGAAAAGGGAAAGAGAGTGAGAGACATTACAATTTATTAATTGAACCTGGCCATTTCTTCTTCCTGACAACACCTGAGCGAGTCTTGCAAATGGCGGCACAAACTGAAAGAACTGAGAGCTCCAAGACTTTTGGGAAAGGGGGCCAGTTGATTAGATCGACTCCAGTACACAACTGGTACTTAATTTATTGACCCCGAAAAGGTGAAAGGCAAAGCCGACCTCGGCGGAATTTGAACTCAGAACATAAAGACAGACGAAATACTGCTCAGCATTTCGCCCGGCGTGCTAACGATTCTGCCAGCTCGCCACCTATACGCCAAAACTTTACGCCACTCTGCTGACTCCCCAGACTTCTCTCTGACCAATTACCAATTTTTCGGTCCTTCCAATAACTTCCTGCAAGCAAAGGTCTTCATCAAACGAGCAGCAGTTCAAACGGTAACAACAACTAATAGTTCCTGGACCTTATGAATTCTAGGCAACCGGGATAGATTTTTTTTCCAACCAAGGAATAAGTGTAGATTCTAATGGCTATTACAATCAATTAACTACATTGGCATTAATAATCATTTATTATGTATTGATATCGATTTAAAGTTGATATTTAAAAGCCACTACAACTATTTTGGCACCAACCTGCTACAACCCCGCAAAAAACACTAATCACTAATGTAGTATCGTTGCTGCGCCGTTCTACAACTTAAACAGCATTTCTTCCAACGTTTATGTTCTGAGTTCCAATGTCATCGGAGTCGACTTTGCCTTTCATCCAGTCGGAGTCGAAAAATAAGTAGCGGTCGTGCACCGGGGTCGATGTAATCGACTAACCATTTCCCCTGAAATTGCTGGCCTTGTGCCAACATTTGAAACCAATACAGCAACAAAGTGATTGTATGTTGTCAACTTAATGTGGCAGTCCCATGTGTTTATTCCCGCCTTGCCCTTACCATGGTCTTTTCCGTAGGCTTTTCTTTCCACGGATAAACCTAATCTTGCTTTTACACTTTTAAAATTTTTTCTGTGATACACGATCCCTTTTGATCGTTTTTTTTTTCCTCACGATCACTTTTGATCGGAATTTTATTTTCCTCCTTTCTTATCCGAAAAGAATAGCTCTACATTGTATTTTGTCCCTTCTGTTTTCGGCCCTGTGTGGCTAATAAAGAGACTTATCTATCTATCTATCTATCTACCTACCTACCTACCTACATACATACATACATACATACATACATACATACATATCTATCTATCTATCTATCCATCCATCAATCAATCTATTTGTCTGTTTATCTATCTATCCATCCATCTATTTTATCTGTATCCATCCATCCATCCATCCATCTAGCCATCTCCAGTTATCCCTCCGTCCATCTTGAAACTCCCTATCCACCCCTACCCATCCCCACTCCCGTCTGTAAATCCCCTCATCCATTCCTTCCGTACAAACACTTCTGCCATTACTTCCGATGTGATTCCTGCAATACTTCCGGTCTGACCAAACTCCTCGTTTCACTCGGTAATAGAAACTGAGTGACCCGGATGTGAAGTGGCCAGAATGACTGGTTTAAGAATCTGGTCAGTTATTCGTGACACACGCACGCACACACACGCACAAAGACATACGCTTAAATATATACACATAAATATATACACTCGCGCGCGCACAAACAAGTGAATACACACATGTACACAAACACATATACATTCATGGTCACACAGACACACACCCATGCATACACACAAAGATGTATATACATATATATATATATATATACATACACAAAAAGTGATACACAGACAGACACACACACATACATAGAAATACATACACAGGCATATGCACACATAGACATGCATACTCAAAGACATACACGGGTCTACCACACACACACACACACACACACATACTCGCACACGCGTATATTCACACACCTGTACACAAACACATACAATACGCATACATACATACATACATACATACATACATACATACTTACATGCATGCATGCATCCACATGCACACACAGTCATAGCACCTAACCACCACAGACACACACACATGTATATATATGTACATATATACACACATGCACTCTAGACACACATACATACATACATTCGTACATACGTATGTACGTAGTATATACATACATACATACATACATACATATATTCACGCATACGTACGTACATAAAGACATACATACATACATAAACACACATACATACATACATACATACATACATGAATGATAGAGAGATGGCAGAATCGTTAGTACGCCGGACAAAATATTCTGCAGCATTTTATCCGGCTTTACGTTCAGACTTCAAATGTTTCTGAGGTCGAATTTGCCTTCTATGCATCAGAGTCGATAAAATAGACATCCTTGAGTATGAGTGATGACTTGCGCCCCTTCCGTCCCTTCACCATCACCTCTCTCTCTCTCTCTCTCTCTCTCTCTCTTTCTCTCTCTCTCTCTCTCTCTCTCTCTCTCCCTCTATCTATCTGTCTATCTTTATTTAGTGACTTCACTTTAAACGAAGTCACTGGCCAAGTCATCACTTGTCCTCAAAGATATCTAGATGGTCTTAGTCGTTCCGACGGAGGAACATGATGATTATTTAGAAGTTCGTTTCACAAATATTTGGTTACAGGTTCGGCTCCACTGCACGGCATCTTCATTGTGTTCGACCATAACCTTGAGTCGTCCAAAGTCTTGAGAAGGGAGTTTAATTGAAGGAATCTACGAAACTACATTGGGATCACATCAGTTGAACTTTTATATCTAGTCTTTTATATTGTCTCTTTTACTTGTTTTAATCATTGGATAACGACCTTCCTAGGGGCAAACCTTAAAGGGTTTCTTAGTGGAACAAACTTCGCTCAGTTCTTAAGGTTTGATACGTATTCTTTCGGTCTCTTTTGCCGTTGGATGGCCTTTGAACTACATGCGTTCCTACGCCCTTTGAAGGGTTTTGTTTTTTATCCTACAAGATGTCCAATAACCACCCTGCTCACCAAGCAAGCTTTGTGGGGTCACCGGTTCAGTCACCGACGACCCGACCATGCAACGGTTTGTACCGGGTTACATGTTACCAACAGCATTCAGAAGTGACCTGACCTTGGAATAATAGTAGCTAAGAATCGATTTTTTTCCACATTCGTTAAAACCCTGGCTTTTCCAAACCAGGGTCCCAATACCTGATGCAGGTTAGTCATATCGACAGCAGAAATAACCACAAGACCATATCTATACCATTAACCATTGGTGATTTTCACAGTTTATAAGTTACTACTCAGACACGACTACCATTTGTGCAGCTGTCGCCATAGTACATTGTTTCTCATGAGATTAGATCGTAAGACTGTTTCCTTAGCAACTGGTGACAGCAGCTCGTCCTATTCTCTCATGACACTTACAAACATCTGTCTGCACGTCTTAGTGTCAAAAGATCTATGAAAGATCGACAAAAAAAAAGAAAACGCTGGCAGCTTCAACAAAGATTTTACAGCGAAAACCTTTCTTTATAAACAAAAGGTTTAATGCATCATTATATAAGTATGCGTTCATGGCGTGGGGTGTATGTGTATGCATATATGCGCGTGTATCTATGTGTGTACATGTGTGTGTGTGTGTCTGTGTATCTGTGTGTGTGTACTGAGTATGTGAGTGTATGCGTGGTTGTGCGTGTGTAATACATGTCGACATACATAACATACATATACATGCATATATATGAATATATGAGGATATATATATATATATATATATATATATATATATATACATACTTCCGATAACATATATACATGCATATATAGACACACATGCATATAAAATACACACACGTACACACACATGCACACACACACACACATACATACACACAAACACAAACACACACACACACACACACACACACACACACGCAAAAGCAGCCAGACAGAACTTACGATGTTTTTTTTTTTATTGATGTCGTGACAGTAGTGTGAAGTCTGTTCTCTTCGCCATTGTTTCATCCACCTACCTACCCGGTTAAATGTACCCGCTTTACTAGTTCTAAGTGGGTCAAGTCAGCACATCGCTCCGGCAGCAACGTACACCAAATGTCTCTGGGTCTTTGTCCATTTACGACAGGGTGACGACACGCGTAGACGTCGGGGGTGGACAGACAATCACAAAAATAATTATACCTGCAATATATATATATATATATATATATATATATATGTGTATATATATATATATGTGTGTGTGTGTGTGTGTGTGTATATATATATATATATATATATATATATATATATATATATATATATATATATATATATATATATATATATAGGCGCAGGTGTGGCTGTGTGGTAAGTAGCTTGCTTACCAACCACATCGTTCCGGGTTCAGTCCCACTGCGTGGCACCTTGGACAAGTGTCTTCCACTATAGCCTCGGGCTGACCAAAGCCTTGTGAGTGGATATGGTAGACGGAAACTGAAAGCAGCTCGTCGTATATATGTGTATATATATATATATATACATACATCTATATGTATGAGTATATATGTATGTATACATTTGTATGTACACATACATATATGTATGTACGTGTATCTATGTATGTATGTATGTATGTATGTATACATGTGTGTGTGTGTGTGTGTGTGTGTGTGTGTGTGTATTCGAATTTCGGCGAGAGGCGGACGGAAATTCAAAGAAGAATGAAAAAAATCAAAAAAGCCTTTCCATTCTTCCATCATGGCCACTGCTACGAAATGTAAGCCATATTATCTCGAAGCCTGTTGACACGTTTGATGTGTTATTTCCAAGTATCTGAATGAGATGACAGTTATCAGAAACACGTCACACGCCACCCAAAATGATATTCCTTCCCTTTTTCCTCCTCCTCCTGCTACCACTACTCCTTTTGCTTCTCAATCATAATTGACAAGGAATCACTAATAGATTTTACTCCTGTCAACCGGAATTTCGTTTTTTTTATTTGAATTTTCCCTCGAATTTTTACACACATATATATTTATTTTTGCATATATTTATTATTATTATTATTATTATTATTTATTATCATTATTATTATTATTATTATTATTATTATTATTATTATTATTATTATTATTATTATTTATTATTTATTATTATTATTGTTGTTATTATTAATATTATTATTATTATTTATTATTATTATTATTATTTATTTTGTCATATTTTCCGGTAATGGAATCAAACCAGTAATATGGAATTCAAATTTCCCCTTTTTAACTGTTTTATTATAATTATTATTTTTTTTTCTATTCGTGGATTTCTTCCTCTTCGTCGCCTCCACTTCTCTTTTTCCGTTTTTTTCTTTATTCCTTTCTTTCTTCGTTCTCTTTATCTTGTTCACATCCTCATCGTCATCATCGTCGTTATCATCATCATCGTCGTCGTCGTCGTCGTCATCATCGTCATCAACATCATCAACATCATTGTTATCATCGCCATGAACATTAGGAGCGACAGCATGTTTAATTTCTTCCTCTTTTTTTTTGTTTTCTTTCATAATTGCCATATCATCATCATCATCATCATCATCATCATCATCATCAATATCATGGATGTAGATTGGCATCATGATTAGGGTGTGAAAATGAATGCCTTATATATGTATGTGTGTGTACGCATGTATGTATGTATATATATATATATTTATATATATATATATATATACACACACACACACACACACACACACACACACACACACACATATACATATATATATATATATATATATATATATCGAGGATTGGTACTCAATCTTTGTTTTTGTTTATATTACTAAATTTTTAGAAGTAACCAGATTTGAAGTTACTTAAATAAGGATTATTATTCATATATTATGGAAGGGAGAACTCAGTAAATAAAAACCTTAGCGCTGATGAGACTTATTTAAGTGAACTGAATTGTTTATATATAAAAAAATATATATATCAAAAAATAAGTCGAAACAAATTCTTGGCTTTTTTGGTCTTCTAACGACTTTTTCATGTTAAATTATGTTATATTCAAAGCATATTATATATCATAGTATAAATAAATTATTGGATTGTTAATTGTATCACTTTATTTAATTTATCATTTGTAATTCGCATTATACCCCTATTTATGTGGTATTCAACTAACGTACCAGTGAATTGGATGTTTTACACGCCCATGGAGTAGATAGACATGCGACAGCTGATGAAGGGTCGTTACTTGTCCTGTTTTCCATTTGTTTCTCTCGTTCTTTGCGTATTGAACTCATTTCTTTTTGTATTTCATATCGGTTACTGTTGGCGACATCCTGTACCCATATATGCATATATATATATATATATATATATATATATATATACATATATATATATATACATATATATATATATATATATATATATATATATATATATATATATATATATATATATATATATATATATATATATATATATATATATATATATATATATATATATATATGGTCTATGGACATGAATGTGTCTCTTAACATCTGCTGGTGCCTTGCAATCCTTTTGGCAAATGGAACAAGTTGATGACTCAGTTTGCTTGAGTGTTTGTAGATCATTCACTGAATCTAGGTTCTTTTTGTTTTCCTGAATTCTTCAAGATTCTTCGAGTATCAACTCAAGCCTTATCGACACCCAAATACCATCTACCTCTCGCTCTCTCTCCCTCTTTCTTTCACTTTCTCTCTGTTTCTCTCGTTCTATATCTATATATCTATCTATCTACCATTACGCACATACACAAACACTCTCGTTCAAATATTCTTGATTCATATTGGTTTTTTTTTCTTTCAATTTATTTTTTTTATTTTCATTTCATTCCATTTGAATTTCTTCTTCTTTCTAAAGTAATTATTTTGTTCTTCTCCCATAATTCCAAGCAAAGCAATGACTCCAGATTGAGAAACAATTCACTTCCGGTTTCCTTCATATACCTTTCTATATTCTAAAGCGATTTGATGAAGAACTCTCGGGAAAGTCTTAGAGAAATCAAGAGAATATGTTTCATGGATAGCTGAACACACACGCACACACACACATTTATATAACGGAATGAAAAGCATTATATACATATATATATATATATGATTAAACATACATACCATACACGCACGAACAAACACATACATGCATGCATGCAACTATGTGTGCATGTATGTTTGTGAGTATGTATGTACGTTGTGGGTGTGTGTGTGTGTGGTGTGTATGTGTGCGTGTGTGTGCACGCGCACGTGTCTGTGTGACGTAGAAATAGATATTGAGAATACATAAAAAATATTTTATAGTTTGGTGAAATGAAATATATATAAATCGATAAAAAAATATTTGTAATACTCAGAAGTTTCGCATCTAGTCATATGTATATATGTGTGAGTGTGTGTGTGTGTGTGTGTGTGTGTGTGTGTGTGTGTGTGTGCGTGCGTACGTGTGTGTGCATATGTGTGTGTAGGTGTATGCATATATATATATATATATATATATATATATATGTATGCATGCATAAGCCCGTGTGAATGTATGTATAAGTGTGTAGCTATATATGTATATATACATACTTATATATATATATACACACACAGATATATGTGTGATATATATATATATATATATATATATATATATATATATAATCCATATATATAATCATATATATATACGTACATTATATATATATATATACGTACATATTTATATATGAACGTGTATATATGCCTATACAAATACATGCTAGTGTGCGTGTGTGTGTGTATGTGTGTGTATGTGTTGAGAGAAAGAAAGATATACAAATGAGAGAGAAAGAGAGAGAGAGAGAGAGAGAGATTGGGAAGAACAGATTGAATGGAATGAGAATTAATAAATAGATTGGAGGACTCACATGGCATTAGAGAGATTCAAAATGTGAGAGCGAAAGACAGGAAGAGAGAGAGACACAGAGAGAGAGAAAGAGAGACAGACAGACAGAGACAGAGAGAAAGAGAGAGAGAGAGACAGACAGACAGACAGACAGACAGACAGACAGACAGACAGATAGACAGACAGACAGACAGAAAGACAGACAGACAGGCTGATAGACAGATTGCTAACCATTATTGTAATGTAGTGTTGGTGGTGGTGGTGGTGGTGGTGGTGATAGTGATGATGATAATAGTGGTGGTGGTGGTGGTCTTTTTTTTTTTTTGATAGTTGTGATGTGTTAGTGCTGTTGTGGTGATGGTGACGGGTGATGACGATAGTAGTAGCGCAGTTAGTGGAGATGCACTATTGCGATAGTAGTGATGGTGGTGATGATAGTGGTGGTGGTGGTAGTAGTAGCGATTGTGGTATTAGCAGTAATAGAAGTATTAGTGATGGTGGTGGTGGTGGTGGTGCACTGAGGATGTCATGTTGTGGTGCTGTTATAGTAAGGATGTGACCTCGAACAAAATGTCTTGCGATATTTAGCTACGACGCTTAACGTTCTGAGTTCAAACTCCGCCAAGATCAACTTTACCTTTTATTCTTCCAGGGCCGATAAAATAAAGGACCAGCCAAGTAATGAGATCGATGTAATTGACTATCGCCCTTCTCTTATAATTACTGATCTTGTACCAAGATTTAAAACCAACAAGCTGCGAGCTGACAGATTCGTTAGCGCGTCGAACAAAATGATTCGAGGTATTTCTCCCGGTGTTTTACGTTCTGAATTCAAATTCCGCCGAGGTCTATTGGATGCGTGCATTTTGGAGTAGTTATCTCCTCTTCGACATCAGAGGCTGGACAGGGTGGCGCTGCGAACT
>NC_142950.1:5234993-5242493 GCF_046866305.1 Octopus bimaculoides
ATGCGAGAGACAAATTTCTTAGTTGAAACAGGCCAAGTCTTCGTTGGCATGTCTGGTTTCTTAAAACTTCATTTTCATAGACAGAACGAATATTTCTTGCAGCTTCCATTGTTGAAGATCTCTCTTTGAATTCATACGCGAACAGTCTATGACACGAGTGTGATCTAAGTTCGTTTTAAAACAGTTAATATAAATTAAACTGCAAAGTAAACTGCAAAGAAAGATAAAAATATCAGCAAAAATTAATGCCTATTTTTCTTAGAGAATTGACAAGACACCATCAGTGATCAGATTAAAAATGCACATATATGTCTATATATATATGTCTGTATATATGTCTATATATGTCTGTATATATATGTGTGTGTGTGTGTGTATTTTAATAAATATATATATATATATACACATACACACAATACACTTACACACATACAAATATATATGTATGTGTGTATATATGTGTGTGTGTGTGTGTGTGTGTGTGTGTAATGTATGTATATATATATATATATATATATTGTTTTGTTAAATTCTCTTAGACAAAAAAGAAGTTAAATAATGTACAAAAAATAAAAAAGGGAAATACACACACACACACACATACATATACAGAGAGAGAGAGAGAGAGAGAGAGAGAGAGAGAGAGAGAGAAGGAAGCAGTCAGAATTTTGGATAATTCTTTATTAGTGCATTCGTTCGTTTATCGAACTCGTCACGACAAAATTAAAACCAAAATGATAAAAACAGAACGTTTCCTTGATTTATTTTGCTCTTCATTTTTTAATTTTGTCGTGACGAGTTCGATAGACGAATGAAAGCACTACTAAAGAATTCTCCAAAATTCTGACTGCCTCCTATTTCTCAATATACAATATCTGTACACCACTTCAAATACTCTGTCCATATATCCATATACGTGTGTGTGTGTGTGTGTGTGTGTGTGTGTGTGTGCGTGTGTGTGTGTACGTGTGTGTGTGCGTGTGTGTGTACGTGTGTGTGTACGTGTATTGAGGACGTTGAACCCAGAGAAGTCGCAAGCTGTTTCGGTACATCGATTACATCGAAACAGCTTGCGTTTGCACTAAGGTCAGTTATCTTTGTGTGTGTGTGTGTGTGTGTGTGTGTGTGTGTGTGTGTGTGTGTGTGTGTGTGTGTGTGTGTGTGTGTGTGTGTGTGTGTGTGTGCCTGGTTGTGTGGTTAAGAATCTCGCTTTGCAGCCACGTGATTTCGGGTTCAGTGCCACCGCACGGTTCATGGGGCAATTGTCTTCAAATAATGCAGTACTTTAAGAGTGAAATTCTTAGATGGAAATAGTGATGGGCTCTGTCGTATGTATGTGTGAGTGTGTGTGTGCGTATTGTCGTATGTTTGTGTTTATGTGTGTGTGTGTTTGTGTGGATCAGTGTGTCTGTCTTTATGTTCGTGTTTCTCCGAAGTATGGTTTGACAAACGGTGTTGGTTTGTTTACATACTCTTAACTTAGCAGCTCACCAAAAGTTACCGTTAGAATACGTACCAGACTTTAAAAGAAATAATAAATACTAAACCCCTCAAAACGGTGCCCAAGGAAGGCCACTGGCCAATAATTAAATAAAAGATGAAACATGTGTATACATGTGTGTGTATACATATATATATATACACTTATACATACATACATGCACACTTATATCTATATATATATATATCTGTGTGTGTGTGTGTCCTTATGTATATGCGTATATTTATGTATGTATATATACATATGTATATATGTATGTATATACACACTTATATATGTATTATGTTTGTGTATATGCACACACACTTATACGTATGAATTAATGAATAAAAGATTGCTCGCTTGGGGAGCAAAAAAAATCAGAACAATACGCCGACGGCCATCAATATTTAACCAGTTTGCACGGTTTTCGTTCACGTAATTACAAAATACTTATTAGTTTATGATTAATGAATGCCGACTGTGTATGTCAATGGTTCCGTACCAAAACATATTTCACTCAATAATGTAGACTTGATTCATTTGGCTGCCTATGCTCGTCACAGTTCAATTGTTCATTTGTAAAAGCCACCGTACCGTGTCGGAGTAGAATCTTGTCTAGTCTTGTCTGTTGATTCGTACAGGCGCAACTACCTTTACTTGGAGAAGTCTTAATTACTCGTTAATACACTCCCCTCACAAAAGTTTCGTGATTTCCTAAACGATGTGGCGTGTTTATACACGGCAAAGAAATAACGAGGCTGGACAGAGTTAAGAGAACGTATACATTAATGAAAATCATTCGTGCAGCAGTCGTTATCATAATGTTAATATTTAGGAGGAAAAAGGCGGCGAGCTGGCAGAAACGCTAGCACGCTGGGCGAAATGCTCAGCGATATTTGGTCGTCTGTCTTTTATGTTCTGAGCTCAAATTCGACCGAGGTCGACTTTGCCTTTCATCCTTTCGGGGTCGATAAATTAAGTACCAGTTGCGTACTGGGGTCGATCTAATCGACTTGTCCCCTACCCACAACTCTGAGGCCTTGTGCCTCCAGTAGAAAGGATTATTATTATTATTATTATTATTATTATTATTATTAAGGCGGTGAGCTGGCAGAATCATTAGCACGCTGGACGAAATACTTAACGGCATAATTCACATTTATACCAATAAATACATTTTTTGATTTCGTGAGTAAAATTCCTGACAGTTTGGATTAGCTTGGTTTTCAGAAAAAGAAATCGACCAACAAACTCGTTCATTACAAAATACAATCTGTAAGTGGAACAGTAAAAATATGCATGACTTTTCTCAAGTTTAAAATGGGACAATTGTTTTTGTTGTCTACATTCCAACGATGGAGCTTTGAGTCTTTGTTAGAAACTAGCTCCTTCCTCAAAGGAAAAATTTTAATAATTGAAAACCGAAGCGAATACGCATGTATGTATACATACATACATACATACGTACGTACATAATTGCACACTGGACTATGAATTCCATTGAGAGAGTTCCCTTTTCTGGGTTGGAGACGGCTCTTTCTCTATCGATAATAATTTTGAGAATTAACAGTAAAACACATGCACACACACAATGAACGTACATACACACACATGCATACATACACATACATGCGCATTAATGTATGCGTAAATAACCTTACATATACTATACACATTTGTCTGGAGACACGGATGCATATATATATATATATATATATATATATATATATATATATATATATATATATATATATATATATATATGGTTTTAATATAATACATTTGAATAGTCGGCAAAGTTTAAAAGCTTCACGCCAAATTATTAAAAATAGTTTACGGTCATATTTTTATAAACTCACATTATAGTATATATATATATATATATATATATGAGTGTGTGTGCGTACCTATATGTACTTACATATATGTGTGTATGTGTGTGTATATATATACATACATGTGTGCGTCTTGTGATTGTGTGGGTATTTATGAAATCTTATCTTTTACACCAGTAAAGTCTGCACAGAACGACTACCGCTGGCGGCCATTACACAAATCACGTTTATCTTTGAGCTTCGCCACTTAATGTCTATAGGAAGCATATAAATGATATATTTATATATACCAACTTAATATGTTTGTGTGCCAGTATATGCGTTGCTCTTTGTGAGTCCTTCGCTCTGACAGAGTGCGTATCTGTGTCTGTATATGTGTGGATGTAGGCATCCATTTGTATATATATATATATATATATATATATATATATATATATATATATATATATATATATATATATATATATATATAGATAGATAGATAGATAGATAGATAAATAGATTATATATATATATATATATATATATATATATATATATATATATATATATATATATATATAGCAAATAAGTAACAAGGATGTCCAGGTATTAGTGCATTACGGCCGCATTGATCGATTAAATGGAGCCGCCTGAAACGGCCGTAATGCACTAAAGCCTGGACATCCTTGTTGCTTATTTGCTTTTTATTCACCTAACTTCGAGCTGAGCGGATAATTTCTCTTTGATGCATCCTTCAGGCACAACACCGATCTTCCTTTTGTCAACCAGCCCGGGATTTCATCTTCTCCATTTCTCAATGCATTAAATTGCTCTGCGATCAATTCATGGCAACTACTGAGCTTTTTTATCCAAAATCCCTGTACACCATCAAGTCCTGCTGCTTTCCAATTGCTTATCTTTTTACTCATATTCCTGATACTGTCTTCTGTGAAGTGGATAGCCTCTTTCTGAGGATAAGAAGCTGTTTGTTTCAAGCTACAGAGCCATTCAGCTGTAGTATTATGTTGTTCTTGCTTACTCCATATCCTACCCCAGAAATGTTGACTTTCATCAGCATCAGGGACTAATCTTCCACGTTTTTTATCGTTATTAATCTCTTGATAAAATCTTTTTTGGTCTCTTATAAACAATTTCTTTTACTGGTATTGCTTAATCCGTTGTTCAAACCTAATTAGCTTTGCTTTTTTGCCTGTATGCGTTGCTTCAGTTCTTCAATTACAACATTCATGCCTTTTGTATCTACACCATACGTCTTCCTAACTTTTCCAAATTTCCATTCAATTTTAAGTTCCCCATTTCTTTTTTCTTGACAAGTATTGACACTACACTGTTCAAGGAGTTTATATCTTCAGAAATTCTCCTTTTCCACCACGGTTGTTTATTTCCTCTTCTATCCGTCGCTGTTTTATTCTCAGTAGTTCTCAATCCCATCCTTTCCGCCACAATCCTACAAGCAGCCTTAATAAGATTATTTGTTTGTGTGATGTTCCTTCCTTGTTTCAATGTGTCTCGGTAAATCATTGACTTTATTCCTCTCTTGATTTAGTCTCCATTGGTTAGCCATCTTAAAGTCGCACATAAATTCTGTCGCTTCTATATTTAATAGATCCAAAATTCTGTCTATTATTAATCGACCTTCATTGTTTGAGTAGTCACTGATCTCAATTCTTTCACAATTCACGGTATTATATTCTTGCGAACAATTGACCATCTCTTCCGCTATACCACTTTCATTTCTCGCATGCGCAGCCTCACCCGATATCCTTCTTTTAATAGCTTCTAGCTCCAATTCTGTTAACCATCCATTCTTTCGTATTGCTCTTGCTTGGTCACATAATCTCTGATCAATAATTTCGAACAGTTCCACTGCCTTCCTTTCACTGTGCATTCGTTTTCTACACTCTCTGACAGCCACACCATTCGCATCCACTTGGTTACCCCGCTAATAACACTCCATAACCATTATGCTTGCTTGTTTGCTCCGTTTGTACCTTGTAGCATGGCTACTAGTTGCTGGATTACGATAGGGTCCACCCTGCTGCACAGTGGGGCACCTACCGGGTGCAGCACCTTTACCATTGGCTCCAGACCTGTTCACACTGTTATCGTCATCTATTTTGTTTGGCATTTTCACTCACAAATGAAGTGCATTTTTAGATTACTACCAATCGGTATTTTTTATCGAAACACCATCTCTATCAAAGTAGTCCGCCAAGGTGACAGGTGACAGGGCCCTTGCTCCCTGGTTTTTATCATCATCATCATCATCATCATCATCATCATCATTATTATTATTATCATTATTATTATCATTATTATTATTATTATTATTATTATTATTATTATTATTATTATTATTAAGGCAGAGTCGCTAGCACGCCGGACGAAATGCTTAGCGGTATTTCACCCGTCGCTACGTTCTGAGTTCAAATTCCGCCGAGGTCGACTTTGCCTTTCATCCTTTCGGGGTCGATAAATTAAGTACCAGTCATGTACTGGAGTCGATGTCCCCCTCCTCTCGAAAACCCGAGCCTTGTGCCTATATTAGAGTGGATTATTGACCTTACTACTACTACTGCTGCTACTGCTGCTGCTACTGCTGCTGCTGCTGCTAGTAGTAGTAGTAGTAGTAGTAGTAGTAGTAGTAGTAGTAGTAACGATCGAAGTGGCGAAGGTGTTGGGGCGGGACTGAGGGGGCGGTGATATGTGTTGGTATTTATTATGTGTTCATAAACGCACAGATTCTTTCAGTCTTGGATTTCCTGTAAATCTTCGACGTTTCCGTTGGTTTATCTAGAATTTAATCTGAAATGATATTCTTTAAATTCCAAGGGAGATTTAGTAACAAAAATATCTGCTTCAGCTGTAAACCGATATCAAAATTTCCAAACACCAATTTATAATTCGATTAAACTATTATTCATTTTATTTCCCAACTGCAATTATATCATTCGCATTATTCTATTATTCCTCAATTCTATTATTCTAAACTATTAATCATTATCTCCTTGTTTCGTCTACCATTTATAGTTTGTTTTTACCAATCTAGAATTCTATCAGTATTTTCGAATATTAGTCTTTCAGACTATTATTCTATTTTTTATCAATTCATTCTAGTATTAACATTACTTCTGTAACTTTTATTTTATGGAAAAAATGTTTCTGTCTATTATCATTTTTGGATCTTAACATTATGAGTTCAAATCCTACCGAACTCCTGTTCGCTTTTTCATTCTCTCAGGGTCGATGAAATAAAACACCAGTCAAGAGTACCAACGATAATTCTTCCTCAAAATTATCGTTTTGACTTTATGCTTGAAGCAATCATTCATTTTAAAACAATTATTAGTATAATTATTGGAATAGTTATTAATATAATTAATACATCGGGTTGAGTAAAACGTAAGCAATGTTTTAAACCATGAAGAATTTTTTTAAACATTTTTTTTTTGGCAATTCGTCCGTCTTTACGCGCGCGCGCACGTGTATATATATATGTGTGTGTGTGTGTGTGAATCTAGTTGTATATATATATATATATATATATATATATATATATATATATATATATATATATATATATATATATACATATATATATATATATACATATATATATATGAATCTAGTTGTATATATATATATATATATATATATATATATATATATATACATTATATGTATATGTGTGTGTATATATATATATATATATATATGCATATTTATACTTATTACACTTTTATATGTATATGCATGTATTTGTATGTTTGTGCCTCCACCATCGCTTGACACCGATGTTGGTATGTTTACGACCCTGTAACTTAGCAGCTCTGCAAAAGTGATTGGTAGAATAAGTACTAGGGGCTCACAAAGAATAAGTCCTGGGGTCGATTTCTTCGACTAAAGGCGGTGCTTCAGCATGGCCATAGTCAGATGATTGGAACAAGTAAAAGGATAAAAAATAAAAGAATATATATATATATATATATATATATATATATATATATATATATATATATATATATATATTCGAATGGGTTTGTGTGTATGTATGTACATACATACATATATAGGTATATAAATACATATATATACATACATATAATATATATGTGTGTATATATATATATATATATATATATATATATATATACATATAAAAATATATATCAATACATA
>NC_142950.1:5254993-5257493 GCF_046866305.1 Octopus bimaculoides
AATATACTCACATAAAAAATACCGTTCGTTATTCCATTTGACCATCAAAATATCGCGTGACACATATATAGAAAATCGATATATAGGATAATCAATACTAAACTGACTTGATATGATTAATACTTGAGCTGATACTATAAAACTATGATATATCATCCGATATCATATACATTTCATGGCGTCACGTGTTGATACCTTATAGAGACATGGTAATTTCACTAACAGAAACGGGCATGTATGTGTGTGTATGCGTGTGTGTGTGTGTGTATGTGTGTGTGTACGTATGTATATATGCATGTATGAATGTATATGTGTGTGTGTGTGTTCTTATATAGATAGATATCTGTGTATGTGTGTGTGTACATGCGTGCGTGCGTGCGTGCGTGTGTGTGTGTCTGTGTGCGTGTGTGCGTGTGTGCGTGTATGTATGTATATATGCATGTATGCATGTATGTATATGTGTGTATTCTTATATAGATAGATAGATAGATAGATAGATAGATAGATAGATAGATAGATAGATAGATAGATAGATAGGTATTTGTGTATATGTGTGTGTGTGTCTGTCTGTTTGTGTCTATGTGTGTGTGTGTGCATGCACATGTATGCATGGATGGATGGATGGATCGATCGATCGATGGATGTCTGATGGTGCGTGGTTTAGTGGTTAGGGAATTCCGGCTCAAGATAGTACGGTGTTGAGTTCGATAACCGACGGCGCGTTGTGTCCTTGAGCAAGACACTTTATTTCACTTTGCTCCAGTCCACTCAGTTGGCAGAATAGAGTAGTACCAGTATTACATAGGGCCAGGCTTGTCACATCTTGTGTCACGCTGAATCCTGGCACTATGCTAAGGATACCCGTGTCTGTGGAGTCCTCAGCCACTTGTTCGTTAATTTCACGACCAAGTTGTTCCGTTGATCAGATCAATTGGGATACTCGACCGACCGGTAGATTTTATATATGTGGCTGTGTGGTAAGTAGCTTGCTTACCAACCACATGGCTCCGGGTTCAATCCCACTGCGTGGCAACTTGGGCTAGTGTCTTCTACTATATAGCCTCGGGCCAACCAAAGCCTTGTGAGTGGATATCTTAGACGGAAACTGAAAGAAGCCTGTGGCATATATATATATATATATATATATATATATATGTGTGTGTGTGTGTGTGTGTGTGTGTGTGTATGTGTGTGTGTGTGTGTGTGTGCGCGCGTGTGTGTGTGTGTGTGTGTGTGTGTGTGTATGTGTATGTTGTTATAGGAGCATCGTCCAATAACACAGTACTTTTTCCACGTCCTCGCGTTGTTGTTTCTTACTTGTTCTTGTTTGTATTGATTGTATATATGTATATATACAATCTCTCTCTCTATATATATATATATACCCATAGATATTTACATCTATATGTATGTGTACTAATATAGATACATATACATGTGAGTGTGTCAGTTTGTGTGTATGCGTGTATTTCTGGTATCACATCTAAACTTGTAGCTATTATATATTTTTTACACAGAGGGACACTTCAGTACTGTGATATGATATCACACAGTATCTTAATACATATATATATATATATATATATATATATATATATATATATATATATAAACACACGCATGCTTTTATACGGACACATGTGTATACATGAATATATGCATGTATCTGTATGTATGTATGTATGCAAATATATACGACTACAGATATTGGCAATGTTATCGCCTACATTTGTGCAGACGATAGCCTGATCTACTTCTAACATCAAAATACACGAGTGTATATAATTTGATTCTCACCGAAGCGATACGATACGATACAACACTTCAATCACGATAGTATGTATGAATATAGGATAGATATCACACTGATACTATGATATCTCTGTGACCTGATTTTTACTACATTCTAACATTCAACCATTGCATACGATAATCATTCAACCACGTGATGCCATTGGAAACATGGCGTGATAGCGCAACATATATAACTTGATACTACATCATTGAATACCAGAACGCCGCGAGGAAGGACGGCGGGCGTGAAATTATCACAGATATTTCAAAAGTTCGAAAATTAATAAAAACGTAATTAATAAAAGATAATTATATATATAGAACAACATTATGCGAGGTGAATAATTGCTTGTATGTTGTATATAATTTAAATATCAAGAGATTATGCGGTGGTATTGACGTTGTACTTATGTTTGTAATTATCGTACTGGTTTATTAAATATGATGGAGAATGTGTCGATGTGATTGTATGTTTGCATGTATTCGTGTGTTGTATGTGTGTATGTGTGTGTGTATACGTTCCCAGAGTTGTGTTCTTGGAAATAACCAGCCGGATTTTGTGTATATATGTATGAATATGTTTATCGATACAGACAAGTAACACGATACATACTCATATGTTTGAATAGATAGATAGATAGATAGATAGATAGATAGATAGATAGATAGATAGATAGATAGATAGATAGATAGATTGATTGATTGA
>NC_142950.1:5262493-5264993 GCF_046866305.1 Octopus bimaculoides
ACGGTGAGCTACTAACACACGTCCGATTCGCAGACGACATTGAACTCATAGTGCTGTTCAGGAAATAAAATTATAGACAAAGCATTTGTTGACTATACTACCATTCTACATAGAATTCGACGCACAAAATACAAAAGGAGATTAAATGTGACATATTTTGTAATTGCAAATGACAAAAACAAACATTAACAAATTAATATGACGCACGCGAATTGACCAATGGATTCTACGAAGACTTAAAGACTGCAGAATTCTAAATCCGGTGGAGATGATTTTTATCAATTTTCACAGAATCCTCACTATCCTTTGATACCTGTTGCCAACTACGCGAACAGCACGCTGATTGATGTCATCATTATCATTTCATTCAGTGAGTTCTTAAAGTTTTAATAGAATAATGCGTTTCGAATTTAACATAAAGAACTGATAAGGAAATATTAATATATTTCATTAGAAACACTAAACTCTAACATATTTCTGCCTTTAATAGAATGTGTGTGTGTGCGTGTGTGTGTGTGTGTGTGTGTGTGTCTGTGTCTGTGTCTGTGTGTGTGTGTGTGTCTGTGTGTGTGTGTGTGTGTGTCTGTGTGTGTGTGTGTGTGTCTGTGTGTGTGTGTGTGTGCGCGCGTGCATGCAAAATTGTAAAAATATATTGGAAAATTGCGTATGTATAAAAATTCTAAAATTGCAAAGGAAATAACTCGTGACCCTTAATTCTTTTTTTTTTTTAATCTGTAAAATCTAAAGATAACATGAACCGTGCTATTTTAAGTTTTTGGAATTTTTAACCGTACGAAGTACATAATGCTGCTGTTTCAATCAGCTTTGTTGTAATAAATTATTGCTAACCAAATACTTTGAGGCTGTCTGAACCGACCTCTCCCCTCTGACATTCTGCTTAATCAATTGTTGTCTTGAACTTATGTAATTAATTTCTCACATAAACAAAGTTAACAACATAAATTTCAAGGAAAATTATCAGGGACATTGTGAGTGTTGTGGTCGAAAATTGATCACTTAATTTCAACAGCCGACGATTGTTTTTTTTTTCTTTTTTATTTTCTTTTTTCTTTTAAAAACCAAATGTGCTTCGAGACACTTGCAGGAAATTGTTTCCGGTTTCTTCCTACATGTATGAATATGTTGGTTAAAATGAACTTTAAAATAATTCTCGGTCAATCCAATATAGTTTCTGAGAACATACTTTTCATATGACTGTGAAATTTATAGAACATTATAAAAATAGTTACCGCTAATCTTTTTGGGGAATTATATGGTTACTGAGCCCTGGAAAATTTTGCAAGTATGGTCAGCTTTAATCATATCTCTATTAAAATCTTTTAGTGTCTATGATTCATGAGAAAATAACAAGAAATTAAATTTAAGAACTCTCCGACAATGTGTGCACGTACTTTTAAACTGAAGACTGGATTATACCATAAACTGTCTTTTTAGTCAGTTTCTACTCTTATGGATAAGGTATTTATTTGTAAAGATTAGAAACAGCATTATTATAATCATGACGAGGACTATCAACCATAATTTCATTTGAAGATAACGCAAACCGTTTACCAAGATGTGGGACTAAATTTATTAGGATCATAAAGTGTGATTTGAAACCTTATTTATATAATCTTTCATTAGATTTTCAATATGGGTAAAACTTATTTGTTTCTAAATTTAAAGGGATATCGAGAATATAAAACACACTGAGGAGAGTGACGAAGAGAATTCTGAAATCTTTATTAAATAACTTTATAATGTCTTTTCTATAAATAGCAAGCTCGTGACAGTCCATATTGTGCGAAAGCATAAGGCCACCAACTTTGCATACACACTGTCACACGGTACGGTATCTTTTATGTAAAATGTTCAAACTATTGATTCCAAATGTTTCGCATGATCCAGCTTCATAACAGAAGATTTTGCTGTTCAAACAAAAGGCCTCCGTTTCTTTCGCTCAATATAAGTTATCGAAACACAAAAGGGATTTCCTTGCGTGCCAAATGAGCAGATTTGCTAATTAGCTAAGGTGATATTGGCGAAAGTTGAATCTTTGAGGAGCGGTGTGTGTGAGAAAGGGCAAAAATACGATAAAATCAAATTGAAGTGAATTTGAAGTGTTGTTTGTCTTTAATACCAGTGAATCATGCAACTTTGGAGATATTGTTGTTCCAAAGTGATTTATATATATGTAGATATATACATACATATATATATATGTGTGTGCGTGTTGTTTTTGCATATATATATATATATATATATATATATATATATATACATATGTATATATATATATGTATGTATGTGTGTATGTGGATATATGTGTGTGTATATATATACATATATACAAATATATATATATATATATATACATATATGTATTTAAATATATATATATATGTATATATATATATATATTCAAATACATATACGTATATATATATTTGTATGTATGTATGTATGTATGTATGTATGTATGTATACGTGCAGATTTGTA
>NC_142950.1:5277493-5279993 GCF_046866305.1 Octopus bimaculoides
CGTCCGTTTTCAAGTTTTCTCTCTCACTATCTCTCTTTCTCTCTCCAACTCTCCATCTCTCTATTTCTTATTCTCTCGATCTATTTAACTATCTATCTATTTATTTGTCTATCCATCTATTTATCTATCAATCTATTTATCCGTCTATCTATCTATTTATCTATCTATATCTATCTATTCATCTATCTCTCTGTCTATCTAGCTATCGATCTATCTATCTATCTGTCTTTCCATCTATCTATCTACCTATCTGTCTATATATCTATCTATCTATTTATCTGTCTGTCTATCTACCTATCTATCTCTATCTGCTATCTATCTATTTATCTATCAATCTCTATCTATTTCTCAATCTATCTATCTATCTATCTATCTATCTATCTACTTCTCTGTGTTTGTGTGTAAAAAGGTGCCGACATCATCGCCTTTCTTGTCAGCATCGATGTCAATGTGAAGCTGTGAAGATGTGAAGAATTGTCTCGTTAAATGATCTTTGAGTAGTTGATGCTTAATGGAAATCCAACGAATGTTATTACCAAGCACACGCATGCGCAGTCACACAAACTATAACTATGAAAGCGAACAGGTTAAGATTACATAAAAAAAGATACATACATATACATGTATGTATGTATCGGTGTGTGTGATTATAGATATACATATATTCTTTTTCTTCTTTTTCTTTATATATATATACTATATACAAGTGTGTTATTGCAAACAAGAAAAATAGAACTCAAAATATGAGCATATGTAAATTGCCAACGCACGCAAGTTTCGAACCTTGAATCACTTTGTTGCTTCTGTTACATTAATATATATATCATACAGGGATGCAGAGTAATGTATTTGCATTATGTAGAAGTCTAAACACCGAGGCCGGAACAGCTATGGTAAGCTCCACTATAAGCTAACTCGTATTACTCTCTCGCTCTCTCTCTCTCTCTCAACCAAAAAATTACTATCATCAAATTGATTGTTAAAAATGAAACCTAACACAATAGAAAATGTCTGGTCATCCCAAATGCGAAATCTGTATTAATCGTCTGGCCGGCACAGAGTATGAGTTAAAGTTAAGAAAAACTTTTACAGTAAAAGAAACCGCTTCACCTGTTAAGAAATTTCATTTATGTTACTAACTCTAATAGACGTAATGAACAATAGATAGAACTAACGTTGCGAAATAGAATGACGGCTCATCGTCAACAAATACGAGAGGCTGTTACTCGAAAATTAACCGTTAATGAGCATTTGTGTAACAAACAGTTTCCCGAATTTATACATATAAATTGATAAAACCACGATTCAATAAATTATGGCAATATATTAGAAAGTGTACATTTGTTTCAGTCAACGGTTTTTGGTCATCAAATATACTAAAAATTAGACGTGTAAAGGAACTATTCAAAACTGTACATTATCCAGTGAATATTGTACGGCGCCAAAGTTACTACAAGTATCTATTTTTGTTTTTGTTGTTATTAACGAAGCTGTACAAAGTAAGTTACAATATTCATTTTTGAAAATCACGCAATTGTAAAACCGGTAAAAAGCTGCTGTACTTGGAACTTCTAAAAAAACTTCGCGTGTATCATCAATACACTCAAACACATCCGTTTGTGTTTATGGGGAGGGGTATAGGTGGTGTGTTTGTCGTGTCGCTCGTACTGTTGTTGATTTTGTTTAAGTTTCAGCTCAGTCTTGACTTAGCAGCAGGCCAATCATCAAACACGTTTCAGGCTTTAGTATTCCGCTTTCTTTTTATATATGAATTTTTTAAAGGACATTGCATATCTAGAACTGCATCACTACATTATCTAATGTATCCTTTTTTTTTAAGATAGCAGGGTAGGATTCGAAATAAACAAGCAAAAAAAAAAAATTCGATCGCTATTTGTACCAGGTCAAACAATTGCATTGCTTAATAACTTACTGTAAAGATCTGTGGGGAATATGGCATAGAGAATATTTTTACTATAGCGTCTATCGGAAGGAAATATACCATTAAGTAGAGCTTGCTACTGACGCTGTTGTATAAAATATATTATCGATATATATACACATATGCATATATATATATATACATGTATATGTGCGTATAAAGATATGTACGTATGCATATATATGTAAATATATGTATATATATATATATATATATATATATATATATATATATATATATATATATATATATATATATATATATATATATATATATATATATGATATCAAGTAGTATAGCCTTCTATTGGCTCCCGAAGGGGTATAATAAAGTGTATAGCTTCATCTTTCATCTCGCCTGCTATTTCCTACCTCCGCCCCGAACCCCTGCTTTGCCTTTAACTTTGCCTTAATGTTCTTCTCCTAAACCCCTATTTTTATCTCCAAGCTCCCTACTTCCTCTCCACTTCCATCACGCTCACCACTACCACCGCCGCCGCCACCACCACTACCACCACCGACGCCTCTCTCACCACCACCACAGTCACCACCACCTCCG
>NC_142950.1:5282493-5284993 GCF_046866305.1 Octopus bimaculoides
TTAGAAAAGAAGGTATACTTGATAATTTAGGCGTATATAACAAACAAAAATGTACCGGTGTTGATTCGTTCGTCTAAAAGTTGTTCGAAGTGTTGCTCCAGCATGGCCGTAGTCTTATTGCTTGAAAAAGTAAAAAGAAAAAAAAGCAAGATACCTTACTAATATAATGGACCTGCTTCGTTTAATACACAAAGGTTGTCAAATCTTCTCTTTTCTACTCTAGGCACAAGGTCCGAAATTTTGGGAGAGGGGGGGGGGCAGTCGATTAGATCGACCCCAGTACGAAAGAATGAAAGGCAAAGTCGACCTCGGCGGAACTTGAACTCGGAACGTAAAAACAGACGAAATACCGCTAAGCATTTCGCCCGGCACGCTAACGTTTCTGCCAGCTCGTCGCCTTTCTCTGGAGAACAAACCAGTGTGGTGGCCTCTGCGCAATCATTTGATATGCTAGAAATAGCAGCTAAATTTACCTCGGATCATAGCGAGAAAAGTTAGTTGTATGTTTCCTTATTCAACCTTTCCCCGATCAAGGCCCAGATGCCACTTGTAGTAAAAAGGTACGGGAAAGGGAGTGGAATTAATGCCAGAAACCCTGTAAATGCATGCATGTTTATGACAGCAAATGAAAGGGATGAATAAGATGTTTGATAAAAGATTTAAATGAAACCAGTGAGATGATAATAAAAAAAAAAACAGATCAAAGAAGTGACAGCTATAAAATACGGCCGAGGTGGTATTAAAGGAACGAATAAAATACAATATATAAAAGCGACTGGATGGTCACGGCTGGCGCGGTTTTATTGTAAATCTACTTTGATCGTTGGCCTTTGATCGGTGTTTGAATTAAACAATAACAACTAAAGCAGCAGGGGTCTTTTATGTGATTTCTCGACATGCTAGAAACAACAGTTAAATTTCCGTTCAGATCGAACAAACCATTACATTTTTACTTTGTGATTTGTCACTTGTTCCAGTTATCGGGCCGCGGCCATGCTGGGGCACCACCATTGCAGCGGCCATGCTGGGGTACCACCTTGAAGGGTTTTGTCGAAGAAATCGATGCTTGTATTTAATTTTTAAGGCTGGTACTTATTCACCCCCATCGGTGTCTTTCGTCGAACCGCTATGTTACGGGGGACGAAAACAAACCAACACCAGCTGTTAAGTGGTGGTGAGGTCCAAACAAAGCACAAGCACGAAGACACACATGCACCGAGTGGTTAGGTCGTTGCACTCACCATCGCACGATCGTAGTTTCGATTCCAGACTAAGCTGAGCGTTTTACTCTTGGGCAAAACACCACATTTCGCGTTACTCTGCGATCATTTCAACGTCTGACGTATGGTACACTTGTGCCCCTGTACCTAGATGGACATTGCCAGTACAGGCAATGTCTTTTTGATGCAGGGAATGAGCTTATGTGCAACACAAACAGTTGATCACTATAAACGGATCGTCAGTGTTGCTGTTCGGTAAGATATTGCAGGTTCCATACTCTGTGTGTGTGTGTGTGTGTGTGTGTGTGTGTGTGTGTGTGTGTGTGTGTGTGTGAATAGGTGCAGGCGTGGCTGCGTGGTAAGAAGCTTGCTTCCCAACCACATGGTTCCGGGTTCAGTCCCACTGCGTGTCACCTTGGGAAAGTGTTTTCTACTATAGCCTCGGGCAGACAGACAGACAGACAGATAGATAGATAGAGAGAGAGAGAGAGAGAGAGAGAGAGAGAGAAGTAGGTACATTCATACATACACTGTACGTACGTACACACATACGTACCTTCGTAAGTACACATACATACATACATACATACATACATACATACATACATACATACATACATGTATAACGGCAGGAGATTAGAGTTTGGTGGTTTTGACGACAGGAAAACGAAAACCACCCGTCGCCATATTGGTTAACCTCCGTTTCGTTTCTGAGTTGACGTCGATAAACGCCATTTGTCGGAGAGACGAGGCGAGGAAATAAGACTTACAAGCTCCAAGAGTGCAACTCCGTTTCTTTAATATTTTTTTTTTCTATTTCTGTTATTATTTATACGAAAGATCATTTCTACCACCATAGTTATTATCAGTAGTAGTAGTAGTAGTAGTAGTAGTAGTAGTAGTAGTAGTAGTAGTAGTAGTAGTAGTAGTGTCATCACCATCATCATAGTCATCAACATCATCATTATTATCAATGTTATTTCCAACATTATCGTCATCATCGTCGTTGTCATAATGATCATCATCATCATCATTATAATTAATATTGTTGTTGTTGTTATTATTTTTTTATTATTATTATTATTATTATTATTATTATTATTATTATTATTATTACTATCATAATCATCATCGTCGACGTCACCATTATTATTTTTGTTGTCACTTGTTTCGGTTTTATTTTAGGGATGTTATTTTATATATATTTTTTTTTTGTTTACTTGTTTGGTACTTTTATTGAAATCAATAAGAGGAAATTAAATTAAATATTTTTTTTAAAA
>NC_142950.1:5289993-5292493 GCF_046866305.1 Octopus bimaculoides
CTTTAAGAAATTTTTATTTCTTATATTTAATTGCTTATGTTATTTTATATACTCCATGTACCCAGACTTTGTGGACACCCTGTGTATGTATGTATGTATTTACAAGTGTGAAGGCGCGTCGCTTAGTGGTTAGAGCATTCGGCTCACGATCGTAGGTCGCGAGTTCAATACCCGGTGATGCGTTGTGTCCCCGAGCAAGACAGTTTATTTCACGTTGCTCCAGTCCACTCAGCTGGCAATAATGAGTAGTACCTGTAATTCAAAGGGGCCAACCTTGTCACACTCTGTGTCACGCTCAATCTCCCTGAGAACTACATTAAGAGTACACGTGTCTGTGGAGTGCTCAGCCACTTGCACGTGAATTTCACGAGCAAGCTGTTCCGATGATCATATCAGCTGGGACCCTCGTCGTCGTAACCGACGGAGTGCTCCTATTTACCAGAGCATGCGCACACGCATACACACCGCCACACACACACACACACACACACACACACACACACACACACACACACACACACACACACACACATATATATATATATATATATATATATATATATATATATATATATATATATATACATACATGCATAAACATATACGTATGAGTCTATATATTCGTATATGTGCGTTTGTGTGTCTGTGTGTCTGTGCCTGTGTGTCTGTGTCTGTGTGTCTGTGTCTGTGTGTCTGTGTCTGTTTGCGTGTGCATCTATATGCGGATATGTGCGTGAGTGTGTATGCCGGGTGTAAATTTAATTTCTTGCGTATCCTATTTCAAGCCACTTCATCTTTCAGTCATGAAGTTTCACAGAGTTTCTTTCACTGGAGGCTGGGGTATTTTTATGAGGCAATGACGGTCAGTGGCAGGCTCTGCGACACTTTTTGATGCCACAGTAGGAAAGGAACTAGTTTGCATTCCTTGAGATTGATATCATTCGGTTTCTAAATAGATAAACATTCCGTAGCCGTAGATCCGTGTAGAGTAGATTGCTCTATTTCCCATGTTTTATTATAATGAAAATAATAAAATATTGCTCGGTTATGTAATTCACACACCTTCACAACAATGACGTGGCAACCAGTCATCCGTTGACAATAACAAGGAAGGTGGTGACCTCTAAACCTCACACTTAAATATTCAGCTGCATAATTGCTGCAATATGCAACTACAGTCATGAAGTCATCATTCACCGACGTTATATCATATCTCCGTATAAAAGTTAAGAGCAGACCACATACTAAATAGGCATGTGCGAAAGACCGTTTAAGAGTCGTTGACAAGTAACAAGAAACACAAAGCTTTCAAAATTTCATAGTCTATTTCAGTATAAAGCAACAAATATGTTTAGGAAAGAACTGTCTGTAATCTTTGTATTGCGGAAAATTTCCATATTTTAGCAGAAACAGCAAACATTCTAGACAGGAAATCCGATTTAATAGCTAAATGCTGACTTGAAAATAAAATTTTAATTTTCAATTTTAACAAAACTCTCGTATTTTCTATTTTCGACAGATATAGTTGGTTGCACAGCCGGAAGTTTACCAACATTTAAAATCAGATAAAACAAACTTCAGGCCAACAACAGGTCGTCCAGTTCTTAGTTTGTAATCCAAATTTCCCAGAGGTATCACCACTAACCATAACTATTTCATGACTTCTTCCGTGCACGAAACTCTGAAAAATACTGAGAGAGAGAGAGACACACACACAGACAGACAGACAGACAGAGATTGTTTGTGTGTGCGTTTATGTGGGGTTTTCTATTTGTGTATGTGTTTGTGTGTTTGTGAGTGTATGTGTTTGTGTGAGTGCGTGTTTGTGTGTGCGTCTGTGTGTGTATGAGTGTATGCGCGTGTGTGTGTATGTATGTGTATGAGTGTGTGTAGTGTGTGCGTGCGTGTGTGTGTGTGTATTTGCGTGCGTATACACACAAAGATATCTTTTATCTTTTACTTGTTTCAATCATTAGAATGTGGCCATGCTGGGGCACAGTCTTGAAGAATTTTAGTCGAACGAATTGACCCCAGTACCTTTTTCCTTAAACCTGGTACTTATTCTATCGAGCATTTTGCCGAACCACTAAGTTAGGGAGACGTAAACATTCACTGAACAGCATATGTATTTGTCCCGAAAGAACTAATCTGCATCATTGGATGCAAACAAAGTAGCAGGTGTCACGTGAGAATTTTCCTTCTCCTTCAGAGATATCTATACAAAGACAAAGAGTCTCTCACATTGCTAGCTGTTGGGTCACTGTTCACTGTACTGAGATGTTAAAAGTCAAGCGATGCCTGCACCTGGAGTTTTTTAAAGTGAGGAAAGGCCTTCCATAGTTCCAATCTCAGTCTCTGAAACAAAATGCATTTGCCTTAAAAGAAGAATGGAGTAGCAGGTGTCCCGTCAGAATGTTCCTCCTTCTTCAGAAATGTCGAAACAAAGACAAGGGATCGTTCACTGGCAGCTGTTGGATGGCCAGTGACTCTACTGAGTTCA
>NC_142950.1:5299993-5304993 GCF_046866305.1 Octopus bimaculoides
GTTCTCGCTCTCTCTCCTTTCCCTTCTCTCTCCCCTTCTCTCTCCCCTTCTCTCTCCCCTTCCTCTTCCCTCTTTCTCTCTCTCTCTCTCTCTCTCTCTCTCTCGTTATGTATGTGAATGAATTACTGTTTATGTGTTTGAGAAGAGGCACTCAATCATGTTCAGTTAAGAAATTGTAATACCTCTGTCTCCCCCTCTCTCTCTCTCTCTCTCTCTCTCTCTCTCTGTATCCGTATATTATCTGTATAAGTACGTTCCTGCGCGGGTGTATGTGTATGTGTATGTGTGTGTGTGTGAATGCATGTGCGTGTGTGCTTGCCTTCACGATCAAAATGTTCTGTCGCCAAAACAGGTCCGCCGTCCACTCAGCCGTACCAGATCGCCAGCGTTCGAACATCTGCGTTCGTTTGTCAGCGTCCAATTCATTTATTTACTTCTTTGTTCATATCGGTTTCAAACTTTAAAACAAGACCAGAAATTCCGGGTAAGGGTTTAAATTGATTACATCGACCCCAGTGTTCAGCTGCTACTTATTTTAGCGATCCACAAAAGGATGGGAGGCAAAGTCGACTTCAGCAGAATATTAAACTCAGAACGTAGAGATGGACGAAATGCCGTCGAGCGAAACACCCAAGTATGTTAACCATTCTGTCACCTCACCGCCCTTACCTCTTGGTTCATATAATCAATTTCATACGTTTCATTTTCTCCATGAGGTAATTCAGAAAATTAAAAAATTAATTGTTATTGTTTGTTTGTTGGTTTGTTTGTTTGTTTGTTTGTTTGTTGTTTTTGTGGTCTAGACACCAATTGGTGATTTTTATTTATGCATTATGATACTGCGGTGATCTCACAGAGATCGAATATTTTCCTCTCTCCCTCCTCTCTCTCTCTCTCTCTCTCTCTCTCTCTCTCACTTTTTGTGAGTGAATGTGTGCGCGTGTACACATATATACGTTATTTGTGCGTGTGCGTGTGTGTATGTAAATATACATATATATATATATATATATATATATATATATATATATAAAGAGAGAGAGAGATACACACACAAATATATATATGTACGTATTTTGGTATATATGTGTGTGTGTGTGTGTGTGTGTGTGTGTGTATTTTATTCATTTTTCTTTTTCTGCTTCAGTCATTTGACTGCGGCCATGCTGGAGCACCTTCTTGAAGGCTTTCTAGTCGAAGAAATTTACCCCAGGACTTATTCTTTGTAAGTCTAGCACTTATTCGATCAGTCTTTTATGCCAAACTGCTAAGGTACAGGGACGTAAACACACCAGCATCGGTTGTCAAGAGATGGTGGTGGACAAACACATACACACACACACTCACCCACAAATATACATATACACACATTTATATGTATTTCAGTTTCCGTCTACCAAATCCACTCACAAGGCTTTGGTCGGCCTGAGGCTATAGTAGAAGACACTTGCCCAAGGTATCACGCGGTAGGACCGAACCCGGAGCCATGTGGCTGGGAAGCAAGCTTCTTACCACACAGCCACGTCTGCGCCTATATATATATATATATATATATATATATATATATATATATATATATATATATATATATATATATATATATATATATATATATATATATATATATATATATATATATATATATACATATATATATATATATATATATATATATATATATATATATATATATATATATATATATATATATATATATATATATATATATATATATATATATATATATATATATATATATATATATATATATATATATATATATATATATATATATATATATATATACATATATATATATATACATATATATATATATATATATATATATATATATATATATATATATATATATATATATATATATATATATATATATATATATATATATATATATATATATATATATATATATATATATATATATATAGAAAGAGAATGAGAAGTTGACAAAGAATGAAACTGAATGGAGAGAAAGAAATAACAAAAGTATTGAAAGAAAGAGCGGAAAGAAAGAGTAAAAAGAATGAGTAGGAAGGAGTTCATAAGAGAAGAGTAAAAATAAAAGTGTTGACGGTAAGAATCGCAAACTAAGATGGCGACGAAGTATTTGAAAAAAAGCTCCAGTATGAAAACGAGGCTGTCGTGAGAAGTGGTAGGGCTATTATGTAAGATAATGAAAGGGTAGCGTATGCGTGTATGGGTAAGGGTTTAGAAAGGTAGGGATGAGGGAAGAGGGGGGCCAGAGGAAGTGGGGGGAAGGAATATGGATGAGAAGTTACCCACAGGAATTTTTGTGATGAAATGAAGAATTTTTCTTTTGTGTTTTTTGAGGTAGTTTAGTTAGGAAGGTGGGCAAATATGGCGGATGTTTGGAGCAGAAATAATGGCGATGTAATGGGAGATAATGATAGTGGAAGGTGTCAGTTGTTGTTGCTTGTGTTGCTGCTGCTGCTGTTGTTGTTGATGATGTTGGGGGTGGTGATGGTGGTGGTGGTTGTAGCAGCAACAGCCATAGTCGTGGTAGTGCTGGAGATGGTGGTGGTGATGATGGTAGTAGTGGTGATGGTGATAGTGGTGGTGGTAGCAGCAGCGGCACCATAGTGATGGTAGTGGTGGTCGTGATGATGATGGTAGTGGTGGGGGTGGGGTGATTGTGATGGTCGTGGTGGTCATAGTGGTCGTGGTCATAATGGTAGTAGCCACAGCCATAGTGGTCGTGATGATGGTGATGATGTTGGTGGTGGTGGTGGTGGTGGTGGTATGATTTGAGGGAGATTTGGCTGCTATTTCTAAAAGATTCAGTGACCTCTTAGAGGTCAGGTTCCCTTCAATGTCTCGGAGTTGTACAAATGAAATATCGGGTATGTATGTATGTGTGTATGTATGTGTGTGTATGTATGTGTGTGTATGTATGTGTGTGTATGTATGTGTGTATGTATGTATGTGTGTATGTATATATGTGTATGTATGTGTGTGTATGTGTGCATGCATGTATGTATTATGTATGTGTGCATGTATGGATGCGTATGAATGTGTGCATGTATGTATGTATGTACGTACGTATGTATGCATGTATATATGTTGTGCGTGTATCTACATATGTATGTATCTGTGTGCGTGTGTATGTACGTATATATGTATATATATATATATATATATATATATATATATATATATATATATATATAAATATATATATATATATATATATATATATATATATATATATATATATATATATATGTTTATATATATATATGTATATATACATATATATATATACATATATATATATATATATATATATATATATATATATATATATGTATATATATATATGTTTATATGAATGTATGTATGTATGTATGTATGTATGTATGTATGTATGTATGTATGCTTGTATGCATGTGTGTATGTATATGTATGTATGCATGCATGCATGTATATGTGTATGTATGCATGTGTATGTATGGATGTATGTGTGTGTATGTATGGATGTATGTGTGTGTATGTATATGTATGTGTATATGTGTGTATGTGTGGTGTGTGTGTACTGATGTCAGTACAATAATGGTGACAGCGTTGATGGAGTGGCTATGATCAAAGACATTCTAGCCGTGACCAACCCGCCTCTTTTTTTCTTTTACTAATGTCCAGCAAACCTACGACCACATCGTCCATTGTGGCCTTTTCTAAAACCAACACAGCATTATTAAAGATATTTGGCTGCATTTTCTAGCAGGACCAGTGGTCATGCAGAGGCGTCGTCGTGGTCTCGTGCTTCCATTTTCAAAATTGTCTGTAGTGATTTGAGGGATACTTAGCTACTGTTTCTTGTGGTAATAATGATGAAGACGATGGTGATGATGGTAGTGGTTGTGGTTACCATGGTCAAACTCCCTCGTGAGGCGCGTACGTCCGTTTTATTTTCAAATATTGAAGTATGGTCTGAGACAAATTTCGCCGCTATTTCTAGCAAGTGGAGCGACCACCTACGAGTTCCCATGTTAGTGCGAGTCGTGTCAACCGAGGGCGATGAATATGATGGTGATGAAGGCGGTGAGCTGGCCGAGTGGTTAGCACGCCGGGCGAAATGGTTACCGGCATTTCGTCTGCCGCTACGTTCTGAGTTCAAATTCCGCCGAGGTCGACTTTGCCTTTCATCCTTTCGGGGGTCGATTAAATAAGTACCAGTTACGCACTGGGGTCGATGTAATCGACTTAACCCCCCCTCCTCCCCTCGCCCCGCGAATTTCAGGCTTTGTGCTTATGATAGAAAGGATTATGATGACGATGGTAGTGACAATGATGGTGATGCTTATGATGCTGGTGATGACAGTGGTGGCGGTGGTGGCAGAGGATGTGGTGGGCCTGATGTTAGTGATGATGATGATGGGGGGGGGGGGGGTGATGATGAAGATGATGATGATGGTATATGATGGAGTTGATGATGATGATGATGAGGAGGAGGAGGAGGTGGTGGTGGTTGTGGTGGTGGTGGTGGAGAAGGATGATGATGAGGTGTCGATGATGATGCTGACAAAGACGATGATGGTGGTGGTGATGGTGATGGAAATGATGATGAATACGATGATGATGATGATGATGATGATGTTTGCAATGGTTAATAATGATGATGATGATGATGATGATGATGATGACGATGATGATGATGATGGGAATTATGGAAGCGATGGCTGTGATAGGTAGGTAGGAAGGTAGGTAGGTAGGAGGTCGTGCTGATGGTTAACGGTGGTGCTGATGATAGTGACGATGGTGATGATGATGACTATGAAGGTGGTGGTGGGTGGTGGTGGTGGGTGGTGGTGGTGGTGGTGGTGGCTGTGATGGTGATTATTAAGTGATGCAGTAAAAGCAGGCTTGAATCGGCTGTTTGTTGAAGATTTGTGTAAAGAAATCTGGATACGAGATGAGTAGAGCGAGTGGAGGTGAGAGGAAAGAGAATGTGATGGAGTGGG